>NC_141320.1:32393573-32611073 GCF_037954235.1 Aulostomus chinensis | reverse complement strand
CTCTGTGTACACTGTCAAGAAAAAAAATTATAAAAAAACAGTAAAAAGTCTGGCAGCAGAGTTTCCAGACGAATACCGGCAAATTACAGTAATGAACTGTTCCACAAAATTACATGGAATAAACTGTAAAAATACACAGCAGGTTTCACAGGCCGGACTCATTAAATTACAGTCCATTTAGTGTTGATAAATGTGCATTCAACTGCAGGAAAACAGGCCCATCATGGAAAAACACATGAAGAACAAGGACCTTTCAGGTTCTTCTCTAAGTTCAGGGCTCTGACTGGTTCATTTATGAAACAAACCAGTCTATGAGCAGGAATTTCCCATTAAAAAGTTCATTTGACAGTGGAAAAGCAAGCATAGTCCATCAAAATAGCCAAGTTTAAGGTCAATCGCTGTCAATTGAAGCTATTTAGTTGTTACTTTATGAAACTGAGCCAACTTTCTACAGTGATTTCCTGTTAGATTCTGGTTTCTCCAAGTATAAAAACTACAACAATGTATAAACACAGAATCTGTACTTTGAACAATAGAGAATTTCTACATATTTACAGTATCAGTCCATCACTTTAGAGGATTAGAATGTAAAAAAATCATTGGACAATGGAAATCATTTATCCTTTAACGAAACAACTTCAGTGCAGAGTTGATAACTGCACTTCAAACTTTGAACTGGTGTCCACATCAATGTGGAATTTGAGGAGGCCACAGCCACCAAATTTCCCAGAGTTCTTGACTATTTGCAGTCTCTTCCCTTGGAGAAGTCAAGTGGAACTACAAGACAAGGAGCAGAAATCCAAGCTGCTGGTGGACCACGTGGTGCAGTGTTGATGCTACTTTCCCACTCAAAGGGGATCGTGCAGGAATGTTCCACAAGGTTGACCAAACTTCCATTGCAGAAGAGATTCAGGCAGTTCCACACACGCCATGCATCCTTGTATGCTGTAAGTGTGAGGCAATACAATACAGTATGTTTCAGTGACATACATTTAGACAGAAGACCTGGGTTTATTGGGTGATGTTTATTGACATGCCAATTGGATTGTGGTGCCAATATGGCTGACTTGGTCGGTGTAAATCTTATCATCACAAAACAAAGTACACACAAATGTTCAAATTACTTTTCTAGACTTTAGTCCCCAAAGGAATTTCAGGCACCTGAAAGTGACTTTCATAAATCTGTGTGTGTGTGTACAGTACATGTCCCCAAAATGGACATTAAAATTATTGGTCCCCAATCTCAAGAATAAAATGATGCTCCAGTGATGTAGTGAGAGTTGCTACAAACCTCAAAATGATGCTAAAGTGATGTAATGAGAGTTGCTACTAATCTCAAAATGATGCTACATTGATGTAGTGATAGTTGCTAAAAATCTCAAAATAAGGCTACAGTGATGTGGTTAGAGTTGCTAAAAACCTAAGAAATGATGCTACAGTGATGTGGTGAGAGATGCTACTAATCTCAAAATGATGCTAAAGTGATGTGGTGAGAGTTGCTACTAATCTCAAAATGATGCTAAAGTGATGTGGTGAGAGTTGCAACTATCCTCAAAATGATGCTGACAGTGATGTAGTGAGAGTTGCTACTAACCTAAGAAATGATACACCAGTAATGTGGTGAGAGTTGCTACGTACCTCAAAATTATGCTACAGTGATGCAATGAATGTTTCTACTAACCTAAGAAATGAAGCGACAGTGATGTAGTGAGAGTTGCTACTAACCTAAGAAATGATACACCAGTAATGTGGTGAGAGTTGCGACGAACCTCAAAATGATGCTGACTATGATGTAATTACAGTTGCTACTAACCTCAAAATGATGCTTATAGTGATGATGTGAGAGTTGCTATTAAACTCAAAATGATGCTAAAGTGATGTAATGAGAGTTGCTAAAAACCTCAAAATGATGCTCCAGTGATGTAGTGAGTTGCTTAAAACCTCAAAATGATGCTACAGTGATGTAGTGAGAGTTACTAGAAACCTCAAAATGATGCTTCAGTGATGTAATGAGAGTTGCTATGAACCTAAGAAATGATGCGACAGTGATGTGGTGAGAGTTGCTACTAATCTCAAAATGATGCTTCAGTGATGTAATGGGAGTTGCTACTAACCTAAGAAATGATGCTACAGTGATGTAGTGAGAGTTGCTACTAACCTCAAAATGATGCTAAAGTGATGTAATGAGAGTTGCTACTATGCTAAAAAAGGATGCTGACACGAATGTAGTGAGAGTTGCTACTATGCTAAAAATGATGCTGACAGTGATGTAGTGAGAGTTGCTACTATGCTCAAAATTATGCTGACAGTAATGTAGTAAGAGTTGCTAAAAATCTCAAAATGATGCTACAGTGATGCAGTAAGAGTTGCTTAAAATCTTAAAATGATGCTGACAGTCATGTAGTGAGAGTTGCTACGAACCTCAAAATGATGCTACAGTAATGTGGTGAGAGTTTCTTATAAAACTCAAAATGATGCGACTGTGATGTGGTGAGAGTTGCTACGAACCTCAAAATGATGCTACAGTAATGTAGTGAGAGTTGCTACGAACCTCAATAATGCTACAGTAATGTTGTAAGTGTTGCTAAAAATCTCAAAATGATGCTAAAGTGATGTGGTGAGAGTTGCTAAAATCTTCAAAATGATGCTACAATGATGTAGTGAGAGTTGCCACGAACCTCAAAATGATGCTCCAGTGATGTCGTGAGAGTTGCTTAAAAACTCAAAATGATGCGACTGTGATGTGTTGAAAGTTGCAAAAACCTCAAAATGATGCTCCACTGATGTAGTGAGAGTTGCTAAAAATCTCAAAATGATTCCACAGTAATGTAGTGAGAGTTGCTACGAACCTCAAAATGATGCTACAGTGAAGTCGTGAAAGTTGCTAAAAACCTCAAAATGCTGCTACAGTGATGTCGGAAGAGTTGCTAAAAACCTCAAAATGATGCTACAGTGATGTGGCGAGACTTGCTAAAAACCCCACAATAATGCTGTCAGTAATGTAGTGAGAGATGCTACGAACCTCAACATGATGCTACAGTAATGTAGTGAGAGTTGCTACGAACCTCAAAATGATGCTACAGTAATGTAGTGAGAATTGCTACCAAAATCAAAATGATGCTACAGTAATGTAGTAGGAGTTGCTAAAAATCTAAAAATGATGCTGTAAGTAATTTAGTGAGACTTGCTACGAACCTCAATAATGCTACAGTAATGTTGTAAGTGTTGCTGAAAATCTCAAAATGATGCTAAAGTGATGTAGTGAGAGTTGCAACGAACCTCAAAATGATGCTACAGTGATGTAGTGAGAGTTGCTATGATCCTAAAAATGATGCTCCAGTGATGTGGTGAGAGTTGCTATGATCCTAAAAATGATGCTCCAGTAATGTATTAAGTTGCTAAAATCCTCAGAATGATGCTCCAGTGATGTAGTGAGAGTTGCCACGAACCTCAAAATGATGCTAAAGTGATGTAGTGAGAGTTGCCACGAACCTCAAAATGATGCTAAAGTGATGTGGTGAGAGTTGCAAAAAAATTAAAAATGATACTGTCAGTAATGTAGTTAGAGATGCTACGAACCTCAAAATGATGCTACAGTGATGTATTTAGTGTTGGTAAAAACCTTAAAATGATGCTGACACTCATGTAGTGAGAGTTGCTTAAAATCTCAAAATGATGCCACAGTGATGTGGTGAGAGTTGCTACTATCCTTCAAATGATTCTACAGTAATGTAGTGAGAGTTGCAAAAAATCTAAAAATGATGCTGTAAGTAATGTAGTGAGACTTGCTACGAACCTCAGTAATGCTACAGTAATGTTGTAAGTGTTGCTAAAAACCTCAAAATGATGCTAAAGTGATGTGGTGAGAGTTGCTTAAAATCTCAAAATGATGCTACAGTGATGTGGTTAGACTTGCTAAAAGTCTCAAAATGATTCCACAGTAATGTAGTGAGAGTTGCTACGAACCTATAAATGATGCTCCAGTAATGAAGTGAGAGTTGCTATGAACCTATAAATGATGCTACAGTGATGTGGTAGGAGTTGCTTAAAACCTCAAAATGATTCCACAGTCATGTGGTGAGAGTTGCTTAAAACCTCAAAATGATGCTACAGTAATGTTGTAAGAGTTGCTACGAACCTCAAAATAATGCTACAGTAATGTATTAAGTTGCTAAAAACCTCAAAATGATGCTACAGTAATGTATTAAGTGGCTAAAAACCTCAAAATGTTGCTACAGTGATGTAGTAAGAGTTGCTTAAAACCTCAAAATGATGCTCCAGTGATGTAGTGAGAGTTGCAACTAATCTAAGAAATGATGCTACAGTGATGTGGTGAGAGTTTCTTAAAATCTTAAAAAGATGCGACAGTGATGTGGTGAGAGTTGCTACTATCCTCCAAATGATGCTACATTGAAGTAGTGAAAGTTGCTAAAAACCTGAAAATGCTGCTACAGTGATGTCGGAAGAGTTGGTAAAAATCTCAAAATGATGCTAAAGTGATGTGGCGAGAGTTGCTAAAAACCTCACAATGATGCTGTCAGTAATGTAGTGAGAGATGCTACGAACCTCAACATGATGCTACAGTAATGTAGTGAGAGTTGCTAAGAACCTCAAAATGATGCTACAGTGATGTAGTGAGAGTTGCTATGATGCTCAAAATGATGCTCCAGTAATGAAGTGAGAGTTGCTACGAACCTATAAATGATGCTACAGTGATGTGGTAGGAGTTGCTTAAAACCTCAAAATGATTCCACAGTCATGTAGTGAGAGTTGCTTAAAACCTCAAAATGATGCTACAGTAATGTTGTAAGAGTTGCTACGAACCTCAAAATGATGCTACAGTAATGTATTAAGTTGCTAAAAACCTCAAAATGATGCTACAGTAATGTATTAAGGTGCTAAACACCTAAAAATGTTGCTACAGTGATGTAGTAAGAGTTGCTTAAAACCTCAAAATGATGCTCCAGTGAAGTAGTGAAAGTTGCTAAAAACCTTAAAATGCTGCTACAGTGATGTCGGAAGAGTTGCTAAAAATCTCAAAATGATGCTAAAGTGATGTGGCGAGACTTGCTAAAAACCTCACAATAATGCTGTCAGTAATGTAGTGAGAGATGCTACGAACCTCAACATGATGCTACAGTGATGTAGTGAGAGTTGCTACTAATCTAGAAAATGATGCTAAAGTGATGTAGTTAGAGTTGCTTTAAATCTAAAAATGATGCTCCTGTGATACAGAAAGAGTTGCTTAAAACCTTAAAATGATGCTTACAGTCATGTAGTGAGAGTTGCTTAAAATCTCAAAATGATGCTACAGTGATGTAGTGAGAGTTGCTTAAAACCTCAAAATGATGCTCCAGTGATGTAGTGAGAGTTGCTACTAATCTAAGAAATGATGCGACAGTGATGTGGTTAGAGTTGCTACTATCCTCCAAATGATGCTACAGTGAAGTAGTGAAAGTTGCTAAAAACCTCAAAATGCTGCGACAGTGATGTCGGAAGAGTTGCTAAAAATCTCAAAATGATGCTAAAGTGATGTGGCAAGAGTTGCTAAAAACCTCACAATGATGCTGTCAGTAATGTAGTGAGAGATGCTGCGAACCTCAACATGATGCTACAGTAATGTAGTGAGAGTTGCTACGAACCTCAAAATGATGCTACAGTAATGTAGTGAGAGTTGCTAAAAATCTCAAAATGATGCTACAGTGATGTGGTTAGACTTGCTAAAAATCTCAAAATGATTCCACAGTAATGTAGTGAGAGTTGCTACGAACCTACAAATGATGCTCCAGTAATGAAGTGAGAGTTGCTACGAACCTATAAATGATGCTACAGTGATGTGGTAGGAGTTGCTTAAAACCTCAAAATGATTCCACAGTCATGTAGTGAGAGTTGCTTAAAACCTCAAAATGATGCTACAGTAATGTTGTAAGAGTTGCTACGAACCTCAAAATGATGCTACAGTCATGTATTAAGTTGCTAAAAACCTCAAAATGATGCTACTGTAATGTATTAAGTTGCTAAAAACCTCAAAATGTTGCTACAGTGATGTCGGAAGAGTTGCTTAAAACCTCAAAATGATGCTCCAGTGAAGTAGTGAAAGTTGCTAAAAACCTCAAAATGCTGCTACAGTGATGTCCGAAGAGTTGCTAAAAATCTCAAAATGATGCTAAAGTGATGTGGCGAGAGTTGCTAAAAACCTCACAATGATGCTGTCAGTAATGTAGTGAGAGATGCTACGAACCTCAACATGATGCTACAGTAATGTAGTGAGAGTTGCTACGAACCTAAAAATGATGCTACAGTAATGTAGTGAGAGTTGCTCCGATCCTCAAAATGATGCTACAGTAATGTAGTGAGAGTTGCTACGATCCTCATAATGATGGTACAGTAATGTATTAAGTTGCTTAAAATCTCAAAGTGATGCTCCACTGATGTAGTGAGCGTTGCTACGAACCTCAAAATGATGCTGAGAGTCATGAAGTGAGAGTTGCTACTATCCTCAAAATGATGCTGCAGTGATGTCGGAAGAGTTGCTAAAAATCTCAAAATGATGCTTCGGTGATGTGGTGAGAGTTGCTAAAAACCTCAAAATAATGCTGTCAGTGATGTAGTGAGAGTTGCTACGAACCTATAAATGATGCTCCAGTAATGAAGTGAGAGTTGCTACGAACCTATAAATGATGCTACAGTGATGTGGTAGGAGTTGCTTAAAACCTCAAAATGGTTCCACAGTCATGGAGTGAGAGTTGCTTAAAACCTCAAAATGATGCTACAGTAATGTTGTAAGAGTTGCTACGAACCTCAAAATGATGCTACAGTAATGTATTAAGTTGCTAAAAACCTCAAAATGATGCTACTGTAATGTATTAAGTTGCTAAAAACCTCAAAATGTTGCTACAGTGATGTAGTGAGAGTTGCTACTAATCTCAAAATGATGCTCCAGTGATGTAGTGAGAGTTGCTACTAATCTAAGAAATGATGCTACAGTGATGTAGGAAGAGTTGCGAAAAATCTCAAAATGATGCTTCAGTGATGTGGTGAGAGTTGCTAAAAATCTCAAAATGATGCTTCAGTGATGCAATAAGAGTTGCTTAAAACCTTAAAATGATGCTGAAAGTAATGTAGTAAGAGTTGCTAAAAACCTCACAATGATGCTGTCAGTAATGTAGTGAGAGATGCTACGAACCTCAAAATGATGCTACAGTAATGTAGTGAGAGTTGCTACGAACCTCAAAATGATGCTCCAGTGATCCAGCAAGAGTTGCTTAAAACCTTTAAAAATGATGCTGACAGTCATGTACTGAGAGTTGCTACGATCCTCCAAATGGTGCTACAGTGATGTAGTGAGAGTTGCTTAAAATCTCAAAATGATGTGACAGTGATGTGGTAATAGTTTCAAAAAACTCAAAATGATGCTCCAGTGATGTAATAAGAGTTGCTACGAACCTCAAAATGATGCTGACAGTCGTGAAGTGAGATTTGCTACTATCCTCAAAATGATGCTACAGTGATGTAGTGAGAGTTGCTACTAATCTAAGAAATGATGCTAAAGTGATGTGGTGAGACTTGCTACTATCCTCCAAATGATGCTACAGTGATGTAGTGAGAATTGCTTAAAATCTCAAAATGATGCGACAGTGATGTGGTGAGAGTTGCTACGAACCTCAAAATGATGCTTACATTAATGTGGTGAGAGTTGCTAAAAACCTCAAAATGATGCTGCAGTGATGTATTAAGTGTTGGTAAAAACCTCAAAATGATGCTAAAGTGATGTGGTGAGAGTTGCTTCAAATCTCAAAATGATGCTCCAGTGATACAGAAAGAGTTGCTTAAAACCTTAATATGATGCTTACAGTCATGTAGTGAGAGTTGCTTAAAATCTCAAAATGATGCGACAGTGATGTGGTGAGAGTTGCTACTATCCTCCAAATGATGCTACAGTGATGTAGTGAGAGTTGCTTAAAATCTCAAAACGATGCTACAGTGATGTAGTGAGAGTTGCTTCAAACCTCAAAATGATGCTCCAGTGATGAAGTGAGAGTTGCTACTAATCTAAGAAATGATGCTACAGTGATGTAGTGAGAGTTTCTTAAAATGTTAAAAACATGCGACTGTGATGTGGTGAGAGTTGCTACTATCCTCCAAATGCTGCTACAGTGAAGTAGTGAAAGTTGCTAAAAACCTCAAAATGCTGCTACAGTGATGTCGGAAGAGTTGCTAAAAATCTCAAAATGATGCTAAAGTGATGTGGCAAGAGTTGCTAAAAACCTCACAATGATGCTGTCAGTAATGTAGTGAGAGATGCTACGAACCTCAACATGATGCTACAGTAATGTAGTGAGAGTTGCTACGAACCTCAAAATGATGCTACAGTAATGTAGTAAGACTTGCTAAAAATCTCAAAATGATGCTAAAGTGATGTGGTGAGAGTTGAAAAAAAACATCAAAATGATGCTGTAAGTAATGTAGTGAGAGATGCTACGACCCTCAAAATGACATGAGAAATCTGACCACTTCATCAGCAACTGTGGCCTCAACAGCTTTCATGTCAAGTCGGTGTCTCTCAGCCTGAGTTGGTCCCTGTTCTCTATCCCTGAATGTTCTAGAGGAACTAAACTGGGCCTGACTGGGACGCTTCTGTCTGCTCAGATTTGGGTTGTGAATGCATTCAGATGTCATTTACAAGCATTGGAACTAAAGACCTGAGCCTCAAGAATATTTAGTTCTTGATTTACTTTCTCTTGCAGGGTTTCATTTTGTGCTAATTTTCTTTTGAAGATCTTTGTTTTTTTGTTGTCCTTCCATTTAGCAAGTTTGGCTAATAACCTTTTCCCCACTAAACTAATTTTCCTAAAATGTCTCGCTAACGTTTCCTTTTTCTCTGTCGTCCCTCCTGTCGTTCGTCTCCATTCTGTCTCAGCTCAGCTGTGTCTCTTAGGCTCTCTTCAACAACGGCGCCCTGCTTTGTGCCTGCCATGAGGTTGGAGCTGAGAGTGACACCTGCGAGCCATTTGGTGGTCGGTGCCGCTGCAGGCCCCACGTGATTGGCCGAGACTGCTCCATGTGGGCCGCGGGTTGCTGGGGATTCCCCACTGCAGACGTGAGTGTCAGATTGGATGAATGATGAGTAAAAAGGGCTTTTAATGATGAGTGAGAGGACGGACCAAACCAACCTGTCCAACCATCAGAGGACAGTTTGTTGTTCTAGTTTTGTACACTTACTACATTACTGTAAGCATCATTTCGAGGTTTTTAGCAACTCTTACTACATGACTCAGCATCATTTTTAGGTTACTCGCAACTTTCACTACACTACTTTTAGCATCATTTTGAGTTCATTAGCAGTTCTTACTACATCACTGTCGCATCATTTTGAGATCATTAGCAATTCTTCTGACATCACTGCCGCATTATTTTGAGGTTCGTAGCAACTCTTACTACATTACTGTCAGCATCACTTTGAGTTTATTAGCAACTATCACTACATTACTGTTAGCATCATTTTGAGTTTATTAGCAATACTTACGACATCACTGTAGCATTAAATTGAGGTTAGTAGCAACTCTTACTACATGACTGTCAGCATCACTTTGAGGTTGTTCGAAACACTTACTACATTATTGTAAGCATCACTGAGTTGAATAGCAACTATCACTACATTACTGTTAGCATCATTTTGAGTTCATTAGCAATTCTTCCGACATCACTGTCGCAATATTTTGAGGTTCGTAGCAACTCTTACTACATGACCGTTAGCATCACTTTGAGGTAATTCGAAACTTTCACTCCATTACTGTTAGCATCATTTTGAGTTCATTAGCAATTCTTACTACATCACTGTCGCATCATTTTGGGATCATTAGCAATTCTTCCGATATCACTGTCGCATTATTTTGAGGTTCGTAGCAACTCTTACGACATGACTGTCAGCATCACTTTGAGGTTGTTCGAAACACTTACTACATTACTGTAAGCATCACTGAGTTGATTAGCAACTATCACTACATTACTGTTAGCATCATCTTGAGTTCATTAGCAATTCATCCGACATCACTGTCGCAATATTTTGAGGTTCGTAGCAACTTTTACTCCATCACTGTCGCATTATTTTGAGGTTCGTAGCAACTCTTACAACATGACTGTCAGCATCACTTTGAGGTTATTCGAAACGTTCCCTCCATTACTGTTAGCATCATTTTGAGTTCATTAGCAATTCTTACTGAATCACTGTCACATCATTTTGAGATCTTTAGCAATTCTTCTGGCATCACTGTTGCATTATTTTGAGGTTCGTAGCAACTCTTACTACATGACCATCAGCATCATTTTGAGGTTATTCGAAACTTTCACTCCATTACTGTTAGCATCATTTTGAGTTCAATAGCAATTCTTACTACATCACTGTCGCATCATTTTGAGATCATTAGCAATTCTTTTGACATCACTGTTGCATTATTTTGAGGTTCGTAGCAACTTTTACTACATTACTGTTGCATTATTTAAAGGTTCGTAGCAACTCTTACTACATTACTGTCAGCACACTTTGAGTTTATTAGCAACTATCACTACATTACTGTTAGCATCATTTTGAGTTGATTAGCAATTCATAGACATCACTGTAGCATTAAATTGAGGTTATTAGCAACTCTTACTACATGACTGTCAGCATCACTTTGAGTTCATTAGCAACTATCACTACATTACTTTTAGCATCATTTTGAGGTTAGAAGCAACTATCACTACATTACTGTTAGCGTCATTTTGAGTTTATTAGCAATTCATTGACATCACTGTAGCATTAAATTGAGGTTAGTAGCAACTCTTACGACATGACTGTCAGCATCACTTTGAGGTTATTCAAAACTTTCACTCCATTACTGTGAGCATCATTTTGAGTTCATTAGCAATTCTTCCGACATGACTGTTGCAATATTTTGAGGTTCGTAGCAACTCTTCCTACATTATTGTTGCATTATTTTAAGGTTCGTAGCAACTCTTACTACATGACTGTCAGCATCACTTTGAGTTTATTAGCAACTATCACTACATTACTGTTAGCATCATTTTGAGTTCATTAGAAATTCTTACGACATCACTGTAGCATTAAATTGAGTTCATTAGCAACTCTTACTACATGACTGTCAGCATCACTTTGAGGTTGTTGGAAACACTTACTACATTACTTTAAGCATCACTGAGTTAATAGCAACTATCACTACATTACTTTTAGCATCATTTTGAGTTCATTAGCAATTCTTACGACATCACTGTCCCATCATTTTGAGATCATTAACAAATCTTTTGACATCACTGTCGCATTACTTTGAGGTTCGAAGCAACTCTTACTACATTACTGTCAGCATCACTTTGAGTTCATTAGCAACTATCACTACATTACTTTTAGCATTATTTTGAGGTTAGTAGCAACTCTTACTACATGACTGTCAGCGTCACTTTGAGGTTGTTGGAAACACTTACTACATTACTGTAAGGATCACTGAGTTGATTAGAAACTATCACTACATTACTTTTAGCATCATTTTGAGTTCATTAGCAATTCTTACTACATCACTGTCGCAATATTTTGAGGTTCGTAGCAACACTTACTACATGACTGTCAGCATCACTTTGAGGTTATTCGAAACTTTCACTCCATTACTGTTAGCATCATTTTGAGTTCATTAGCAATTCTTACTACATCACTGTCGCATCATTTTGAGATCATTAGCAATTCTTCCGACATCACTGTCGCATTATTTTGAGGTTCGTAGCAACTCTTACTACATGACTGTCAGCATCACTTTGAGGTTATTCGAAACACTTACTACATTACTGTAAGGATCACTGAGTTGATTAGCAACTATCACTACATTACTGTTAGCATCATTTTGAGTTCATTAGCAATTCTTCCGACATCACTGTCGCAATATTTTGAGGTTCGTAGCAACTTTTACTACATTACTGTCGCATTATTTTAAGGACCGTAGCAACTCTTACTACATTACTGTCAGCATCACTTTTAGTTTATTAGCAACTATAACTACATTACTGTTAGCATCATTTTGAGTTAATGAGCAATTCTCAGAACATCACTGTAGCATTGAATTGAGTTCATTAGCAACTCTTACTAAATGACTGTCAGCATCACTTTGAGGTTGTTCGAAACTCTTACTACATTACTGTTAGCACCACTGAGTTTCTTAGCAACTATCACTACAATACTGTTAGCATCATTTTGAGGTTAGAAGCAACTGTTACTACATGACTGACAGCATCACTTTTAGGTTGTTGGAAACACTTACTACATTATTGTAAGGATCACTGAGTTGATTAGAAACTATCACTACATTACTGTTAGCATCATTTTGAGTTCATTAGCAATTCTTCCGACATCACTGTCGCAATATTTTGAGGTTCGTAGCAACTCTTACTACATGACCGTTAGCATCACTTTGAGGTTGTTCGAAACTCTTACTACATTACTGTAAGCATCACTGAGTTTATTAGCAACTATCACTACATTACTGTTAGCATCATTTTGAGGTTAGAAGCAACTGTTACTACATGACTGACAGCATCACTTTTAGGTTGTTGGAAACACTTACTACATTATTGTAAGGATCACTGAGTTGATTAGAAACTATCACTACATTACTGTTAGCATCATTTTGAGTTCATTAGCAATTCTTCCGACATCACTGTCGCAATATTTTGAGGTTCGTAGCAACTCTTACTACATGACCGTTAGCATCACTTTGAGGTAATTCGAAACTTTCACTCCATTACTGTTAGCATCATTTTGAGTTCATTAGCAATTCTTACTACATCACTGTCGCATCATTTTGGGATCATTAGCAATTCTTCCGATATCACTGTCGCATTATTTTGAGGTTCGTAGCAACTCTTACTACATGACTGTCAGCATCACTTTGAGGTTGTTCGAAACACTTACTACATTACTGTAAGCATCACTGAGTTGATTAGCAACTATCACTACATTACTGTTAGCATCATCTTGAGTTCATTAGCAATTCTTCCGACATCACTGTCGCAATATTTTGAGGTTCGTAGCAACTTTTACTCCATCACTGTCGCATTATTTTGAGGTTCGTAGCAACTCTTACAACATGACTGTCAGCATCACTTTGAGGTTATTCGAAACGTTCCCTCCATTACTGTTAGCATCATTTTGAGTTCATTAGCAATTCTTACTGAATCACTGTCACATCATTTTGAGATCTTTAGCAATTCTTCTGGCATCACTGTTGCATTATTTTGAGGTTCGTAGCAACTCTTACTACATGACCATCAGCATCATTTTGAGGTTATTCGAAACTTTCACTCCATTACTGTTAGCATCATTTTGAGTTCAATAGCAATTCTTACTACATCACTGTCGCATCATTTTGAGATCATTAGCAATTCTTTTGACATCACTGTTGCATTATTTTGAGGTTCGTAGCAACTTTTACTACATTACTGTTGCATTATTTAAAGGTTCGTAGCAACTCTTACTACATTACTGTCAGCACACTTTGAGTTTATTAGCAACTATCACTACATTACTGTTAGCATCATTTTGAGTTTATTAGCAATTCATAGACATCACTGTAGCATTAAATTGAGGTTATTAGCAACTCTTACTACATGACTGTCAGCATCACTTTGAGGTTTTTCGAAATACTTACTACATTACTGTTAGCATCACTTTGAGTTCATTAGCAACTATCACTACATTACTGTCAGCATCACTTTGAGTTCATTAGCAACTATCACTACATTACTTTTAGCATCATTTTGAGGTTAGAAGCAACTATCACTACATTACTGTTAGCGTCATTTTGAGTTTATTAGCAATTCATTGACATCACTGTAGCATTAAATTGAGGTTAGTAGCAACTCTTACGACATGACTGTCAGCATCACTTTGAGGTTATTCAAAACTTTCACTCCATTACTGTGAGCATCATTTTGAGTTCATTAGCAATTCTTCCGACATGACTGTTGCAATATTTTGAGGTTCGTAGCAACTCTTCCTACATTATTGTTGCATTATTTTAAGGTTCGTAGCAACTCTTACTACATGACTGTCAGCATCACTTTGAGTTTATTAGCAACTATCACTACATTACTGTTAGCATCATTTTGAGTTCATTAGAAATTCTTACGACATCACTGTAGCATTAAATTGAGTTCATTAGCAACTCTTACTACATGACTGTCAGCATCACTTTGAGGTTGTTGGAAACACTTACTACATTACTTTAAGCATCACTGAGTTAATAGCAACTATCACTACATTACTTTTAGCATCATTTTGAGTTCATTAGCAATTCTTACGACATCACTGTCCCATCATTTTGAGATCATTAACAAATCTTTTGACATCACTGTCGCATTACTTTGAGGTTCGAAGCAACTCTTACTACATTACTATCAGCATCACTTTGAGTTCATTAGCAACTATCACTACATTACTTTTAGCATTATTTTGAGGTTCGTAGCAACACTTACTACATGACTGTCAGCATCACTTTGAGGTTATTCGAAACTTTCACTCCATTACTGTTAGCATCATTTTTTGTTCATAAGCAATTCTTACTACATCACTGTCGCATCATTTTGAGATCATTCGCAATTCTTCCGACATCACTGTCGCATTATTTTGAGGTTCATAGCAACTGTTACTACATGACTGTCAGCATCACTTTGAGGTTATTCGAAAGTTTCACTCCATTACTGTTAGCATCATTTTGAGTTCATTAGCAATTCTTACGACATCACTGTCCCATCAGTTTGAGATCATTAACAATTCTTTTGACATCACTGTCGCATTATTTTGAGGTTCGTAGCAACTCTTACTACGTGACTGTCAGCATCACTTTGAGGCTGTTCAAAACACTTACTACATTACTGTCAGCATCACTTTGAGTTCATTCGCAACTATCACTACATTACTTTTAGCATTATTTTGAGTTCATTAGCAATTCTTCCGACATCACTGTCGCAATATTTTGAGGTTCGTAGCAACACTTACTACATGACTGTCAGCATCACTTTGAGGTTATTCGAAACTTTCACTCCATTACTGTTAGCATCATTTTGAGTTCATTAGCAATTCTTACTACATCACTGTCGCATCATTTTGAGATCATTAGCAATTCTTCCGACATCACTGTCGCATTATTTTGAGGTTCGTAGCAACTCTTACTACATGACTGTCAGCATCACTTTTAGGTTATTCGAAACACTTACTACATTACTGTAAGGATCACTGAGTTGATTAGCAACTATCACTACATTACTGTTAGCATCATTTTGAGTTCATTAGCAATTCTTCCGACATCACTGTCGCAATATTTTGAGGTTCGTAGCAACTTTTACTACATTACTGTCGCATTATTTTAAGGACCTTAGCAACTCTTACTACATTACTGTCAGCATCACTTTTAGTTTATTAGCAACTATAACTACATTACTGTTAGCATCATTTTGAGTTAATGAGCAATTCTCAGAACATCACTGTAGCATTGAATTGAGTTCATTAGCAACTCTTACTAAATGACTGTCAGCATCACTTTGAGGTTGTTCGAAACTCTTACTACATTACTGTTAGCACCACTGAGTTTCTTAGCAACTATCACTACATTACTGTTTGCATCATCTTGAGTTCATTAGCAATTCTTAAGACATCACTGTCGCAATATTTTGAGGTTCGTAGCAACTTTTACTACATTACTGTCGCATTATTTTGAGGTTTGTAGCAACACTTACTACATGACTGTCAGCATCACTTTGAGGTTATTCGAAAGTTTCACTCCATTACTGTTAGCATCATCTTGAGTTCATTAGCAATTCTTCCGACATCACTGTCGCAATATTTTGAGGTTCGTAGCAACTCTTAGTACATGACTGTCAGCATCACTTTGAGGTTATTCGAAACATTCACTCCATTACTGTAGCAATATTTTTAGTTCATTAGCACTTCTTACTACATCACTGTCGCATCATTTTGAGATCATTAGCAATTCTTCCGACATCACTGTCGCATTATTTTGAGGTTCGTAGCAACTCTTACTACATGACTGTCAGCATCACTTTGAGGTTATTCGAAACACTCACTACATTACTGTAAGCATCACTGAGTTGATTAGCAACTATCACTACATAACTGTTAGCATCATTTTGAGTTCATTAGCAATTCTTACTACATCACTGTCGCATCATTTTGAGATCATTAGCAATTCTTCCGACATCACTGTCGCAATATTTTGAGGTTCGTTGCAACTCTTACTACATTATTGTTGCATTATTTAAAGGTTCGTAGCAACTCTTACTACATTACTGTAAGCATCACTGAGTTGATTAGCAACTATCACTACATTACTTTTAGCATCATTTTGAGTGTATTAGCAACTATCACTACATTACTTTTAGCGTCATTTTGAGTTTATTAGCAATTCATAGACATCACTGTAGCATTAAATTGAGGTTAGTAGCAACTGTTACGACATGACTGTCAGCATCACTTTGAGGTTGTTTGAAACACTTACTACATTACTGTAAGCATCACTGAGTTTATTAGCAACTATCACTACATTACTGTTAGCATCATTTTGAGTTCATTAGCAATTCTTCCGACATCACTGTAGCATTATTGTGAGGTTTTGAGGTACCTTTGTTTGTAACCGATCTGCTGACCAGCGAGACGCCACCACGCACGGCTGTCTTCTCTGTAAAGGACGGAGAGGAAGTGGAAAGGACGGAGAAGGGTCGGACCAGGTCTACTTCTAGGTGACCACTCACTATCGTCTGCCACACTGTCCCTCATGGTGGGGAGTGTAGCGCTATCCTGCCACAGTACATTTGTTTCATTCTTTTGCTCTTGCACTTTCATTAAAATGGACTTGACTTGAGAATGTTTTGTTTCAAAATATAGATGAATTCCCAGATTTATAGGTAGCATGAGTATGAAGTTGCACTTGCACCCGGTGGGAAAATGTCCTCTGCATTTGACTCTAACTATGTAGGAGCAGTGGTAGCAGTGTCAGCCTGGGGGCTTGGTCAAGATCAATGACAGGAGTAGCAGACAGGTCATATCCATAGCATGCTTGTTGTTTTAGAGGAGTAAGGGTACACTGTTGGTCTCTCACCTGATGCGCTGTCATCAGCACAAATGATCTGTTCCTAAACATCAAAATCTACCATCCCCCCTGATTGTTTTTTACAACTGGAGTACTGGTTAACACTTTAGAAAGCCTTCATTCACAGCTGTGAAGAACCTTGAACCTGATATCCCAGACATCAAAGTGGGCCACTAACCACTGACCCTGAGATCAAAGTGAGCGCTCTGATCTCAGAGGTCTGGGATATTTCCCATCCCATGGCCCTTCAAATAAGAGCCCTGTGTCTCTGTCTCAAAGTTTTCAACCGTATTTGTTTGTTAAATTAAAACCAGACGACCACTGTGGTCCTTTTTACACGGTAAGTAAAGCACAGATGCCCTGGTGGACCTGTTGGCACCCTGGACTTTGAATCCAGTGACCTGAGTCCAAGTCTCCGTTCCAGCAGGTTTCCTGCAGCCTTCAGCAGAGCTGCCATGTTTCTCTGTAGAGAACTAAGTGATGCTCTCAGCAGGTTGAGGGCACCACCAACAAGTGAGGTATGAACCTCTGACTTCCTTCTTGTCAAACAGGAAACTCCTAATACCTCATTTGAGTAAAGTACCTCATATTCCTGACATCCAAGTAGTAGTGAAGTGGAGGAAGAAGGGAGGAGATCTCCAACAGGATCCTTCTTTCCTCTGTCCTCCTTGATCTCATGGATCACCACAGTCAAGGGGAGACCCAAGCTCCCGGATGGATCTGGCACTCAGGAACTGCTGAGTTTTCCAGTGGACTTTGTTCCATCCATGGTTCAGGAGCAGGACTCCTCCTGGTTAACCTGGTATCTTTCCACCCAACTGTGGGTTCTTGGAGAATTTTTCATGTCGTGTCAAGAAATCAGGCTGGTGGGTTTTTCAATGAGAGAAATTCTGGTAACTTAATTAAGTGGCATGTTTGTTGAAGCATTAATTAACTGATAAATTAAGGAAGGCCTGGCCAGTCTTTGCTCCCAGGTCATACGATGGAGTTAGAAAGTCCTGAATCAA
Organism: Aulostomus chinensis; assembly: GCF_037954235.1. NCBI lineage: Eukaryota > Metazoa > Chordata > Actinopteri > Syngnathiformes > Aulostomidae > Aulostomus > Aulostomus chinensis. The sequence continues at coordinate 32,592,922 of NC_141320.1, read as the reverse complement.
TCTGGAGTTCCTTGATTTCCTTGTGGTTCTTGTTCCTTTTGCCAATGTAGTCTGGAACAAGAGCAAGATGAACCTCCAAATATCAACAGGTTGATTGCAGGTGATGTCAAGTGGTATTTAGAGGAACCTCCTCTTTGTGTTTGGTTCCAGGGTGGAAGGGTGAGCACTCTGGACTCTGGATCAGTGATCAGAGTTCAAGTCTCAGAAGGACCTTCCTGTCTGGAATGTGTCCCATGTAACAAACTGATCAAGAGATGTTATGTGGTTCTAATGTTCTGGTTCATTTCTTACTGCCATGAACTCAGACTGTGTGTTTAATGTTAACAATAAATGCAACAACTAAGGAGCCAGTAGCTCCTGTGGAAAAAATTCTACTTTGTCAGTGAATTAATTCAATCTGCATCCAAGTGACTGTCAGGATGGCCGAGCGGTCTAAGGCGCTGCGTTCAGGTCGCAGTCTCTCCTGGAGGCGTGGGTTCGAATCCCACTTCTGACAAAGTACATTTTCTCCACATTCCTATGCATCCACAGTGGTACATTCCAAACCCAGTTGAAGCTGCTCTCCACTGATGGGAGTGAGTGGTTGAACTGGCAGCAGAGGAGGCAAAGGAGCTTCCCTGTGACGGTCCAACATCGCCTGGTTTCCTCCAACATGGAGCAGCCACCAAAACTGATCTTCAAATGTTGGATCAAAGTCTACTGATCCACCTGTCTCATGTTGATGAGGTCATCCAGCCTGATGATCTCTAGGTTCTCCTTTGAGTGGTTCCCTCTGGGAGAGTTCTCTCTCTGTAACTTGTGTGTGTGTTTGCTCGTATCCTGTTTCTCCTTGACAGCACTTTAGTGTTTTTTCCACTGGTGTCTCATCTGTGGTTCACCTTTTATTTTACTTCTTTGTCAAAGATGAAGGTGTTTGTGGTCATTCATCAATCATGTGATGGCTCATGTGACTGTGAATGATGAAGAGCTTGTAGCGTCTCTCACTGTGATCACTTCAGGCTATTGAAGATACTCAGGTGTAGCCAGACTAGCTCAGTCGCTAGAGCATGAGACTCTTAATCTCAGGGTTGTGGGTTCAAGCCCCACGTTGGGCGTTCATCTTGAACATCCCTGCTTGTTCTCTCACTTTCTGCAGCTGTGATTGGGAATTGTAAAAAAAAATACTTAATAGAAAAAATACTTAATAGAAAAATCACTGAATGAACAACACAAACACAGGCTGTGTCTGAAGTTCCACACCTGCACCCGACTCAGAATGAAAAACCAGTGTGTTCTCAATTGTATCCACTGTCAATCCTGATTCTGGAGAAATTTCTTTGTGTGTTTTGATGGACGCGAGCCAAGCAGAAATTTCCCACAATGCAATAGGGTGGCGTTTGGTCAGTGTTGAGCAGGTGTCAGTCTGACAATGATGTCATATTATTGTGTCATCACTTGACCAGACCCAAAAGTAGGCTCAGGTATCAGTTTCTTCTCAATGCTAATGTCTGCTAGCTTAGTCTGCTACTTTGATGGCTCTGCCTGCTCAAAGGTCCAGACCCCTGGATGTGGTGGTTCCTACCTGAACGTAGATTCTGTCAGCTCATGTTGTTAAATCAACTCACCAGGAACACCAGTAGATTTCAATGGACTGACAATGAGTCTCATTGAATGGGTGTCTCGTCCAACGAGAAACAATCAGTCTCAGGTTGAAGCTCATCAATGAGGTCTTGTGGTTCAGTGGCTTGCATGAATGAATGAGTTGGAAGACTTCTTGGAAATTAAAGAGGATTTAATACAATTAAGAAAACACTTAAGACAGAGTGATAATTCCAGCAGAGTAATTAAGGCCCATATTGAGTAGCAGGTATGAATTAGCCTGGATTTATCTGAGCTTCAAGTAGACGGCAAAGAGGCAGGTGGAAAGGTGTGTAGGATGAACGATGGTGACCTCCAACCAAATGAAGAGGACTGAGTGGAGGCTGACCAGCTCTACGGAGTCAGGCGGAGTTTGGCAGCGAGACAGGAGTCCAGGCCTGAATCGGTGAAAACCAACGTAACCGGCTTACGTTCTCAGCTGGATTCTCCCATCGATGTACGACGCCTCTCCAACGAACTGGTGGGAGGACGGCCTCCAAAGCCTCCACCTCGTCGACCGTGGCTCCCGCTGAGATTCGCTCGATGAAGAAGGGAAGCGCGTTGATTGGCTACCCTCTGGTCTCAGGCTGCTGGCTGCCTGGACTAAGCTGCTCTTCTCCGACACAAAGGTGGCTTCTCTCTCTTCAAGGCTCACAGGAGGTCAAGAGTGTAGCGACCGTGAGCCGAGATCGATGATGAATTACAAAAATAGAAAATCAAAAAATAAATTAGAGGAATAGAAAAGAAAAGGGGGGGGGCGGACCAGCTGCTCTAGGAGCTCACAGACAAAGGGCAGAAACAAGAAGCACTGAAGAGAGCGCCAGCAGTGGATGGTGCCACCACTGTTACAGTAAACTGGTCCGCCTCAGAGCAGTGACCTTGACCTGTGAGGGGTTGTTGGCCAATCAGCACACTTTGCTGTCTTCAGTCCTTCTCAGATATCAACAAATGAAGCTGGTTGAACAGACAGCAATCAACATCACTCAGAGACATCACCTGGAGAGGAAGACTGCTCAGAGTTCTGACAATGACAGTGAAGAGGCAAGGAGAGCTGGACAACCACAGACAGTGAAACATTCGGAACATCATGTTGATACACGTGTGTGTGTGTGTGTGTGTGTGTGTGTGTGTGTGTGTGTGTGTGTGTGTGTGTGTGTGTGTGTCAGAATCGGAATCAGAATCTTTTATTTTCGTTGTACGGGGGGGGGGGTACACTGACAATAGTTAGAGCGCTCTTCCAGAGCCACTGTGCACCACAGAATGCAGATACAAAGAAAAGATAGAAAAGATAAAAGCAAGATAAAAGACACTGTTAGAACAGAAAGATCCATAAACCCACCAACCAGAGGTGTGTCTGGTACAGATGTGGAATTATTGGCTCACACAATGTTGAGGCAACTGGAAGAAGACAAACAAAAAAGGCTGGTGTGATCCAGACCTTCATCAAAAATGGTCCTGGAGAACTGTTCAATGTGTCAGGACTTCAGAAGCTCCAATCCTCTCTAAGGTCCAGTGAGAGTGGAAGAGATTATAAATGAGAGAAGCAGGGCCCTCACTCAGAACTGAACCAGCTCAGTTGGGAGAGCCTTAGACTGAAGATCTAAAGGTCCCTGGTCCGATCCCAGGTTTCAGCAGAGGAGCAGCATTGACTTTACTTTCCAGTGGAGGAACTGCAGACATGAAGGAAACTAACATCTTGTCCTGTGCATTCTTGTGACATTCAGGACATTTTTGGAGCCTCTTGTTGGATTTTGCCACAGAGAATCAGAGCCAATCAAAAGCATGGTGGACTTCAACATGGAGGACTGAACAAGTCAAGAAAGCATCAGTTTGACCTTCACAGGTGTTTCTGTTCCTGTCTCAATGCTGTAGAAAGAGCCTGAGGAGCTCAGACGGTAGAGCATCAGACTTTTAATCTGAGGGTCCAGGGTTCAAGTCCCTGTTCAGGTGCTGTGGAGGTTCCAGTGTTTGACAACATGGTACTGGATGAAGCTTAGTGTTGAACAAACTGTCAACATCAAAAGTAGAAGTGTTCTTGTCTCGCCACTGTGAGACTGTTGCTAGAAAAGTGACCAACAATAATTTCATGTGGCATGCAATTAACAAAAGACCTACATTGATGGTCGAGGGGGGTGGAGCCTATCCCAGCATCTACAGGCCAGAGGCGGGGTTCACCCTGGACAGGTCACCAGTCCATCACAGGGTCAACATACAGAGACAAACAACCATTCATACCTACGGTCAATTTAGAGTGTCCAATCAGCCTCGTCCCAAATTACACGTCTTTGGACGGTGGGAAGGAACCGGAGTACCCGGAGAGAACCCACGCATTCATGGGGAGAACATGCAGGCTCTACACAGAAAGATTCCCCACCCGAGCCTGGACTCAAACCCAGAACCTTCTTGCTGTGAGGCCACAGTGCTCACCACTGCACCACCATGCTGCCATGCTCTCTTCTACTTTCCTCAATTGTCTTTCTTTCATGTCCTCCTGAGATCAAAGACAGAATTCTAGCTACTGTCAAAGCCCTGATGACATCATCATTCATATCTGACCATTACAGCTCACTACATTAGCGACTGGATCCTCGCATGCCATGTTCTTCAAACCAGAGCCGTGGAAACCAGCCACACAGCGAGAAAACTCAGCAGCAAATATTGTCCGCGCTGCGGAGATGACGGGCTTGTTGCACATTGGTTGCTTTGCACACCTTCTTAATTTAAGTCCCTACAGCTGCACGCTTGCTCGGCAGAGTCAGACGCATCGCTGCATTTTTTCACCGTAGCTCTACGGCGAGCCGCATCCTCAGTGAGAAGCAAAGGGTGCTGGAGCTTCCTGAGCACAAGATGGTGATTGACGTGGTGACACGTTGGAATAGCTCACTGGAGATGCTGGAACGTTTCCTCCAGCAGCAACCAGCCATCTCAGCAGCTCTGCTGTCACCTGAAGTACGCAGAAACGAGAAAGATGTCTGCACGTTGACAGACGTGGACGTAAGAGTAGCAGAGGAAATAGTCTCTGAGAATCCAGCTTGAAGCCACACCCTCCTTGTTCTTGAAAAACCCAAACAGCGACCATCAGTCTCACTCCAATCCTGTACTTGGTTCAATGTTGCTGTTCCATTTTGCAGCAGCAGGGGTCGCTGTGATACCAGGTTCAGTTCAAGATTCCCAACTCCAGCTCATGTTGGTGACCTCAGTGGCAGGGCTCATACAAAAAGAGTCAACACGTTCATTTGTATAACAGAAAATTTCAATGATGTGGTGGCATTTTCTTTTTCTGTGCTGTCTGATTTTCTAAATATCAGGTTTAGATCCTCAAATTAACACTGGGACACCAAAAGAGAACACAGTAATTCTCCAGTGCTCTGGTGTTGTTGTGTTCTTCTCAGCTCCATCATGAAGACCTGCTGGCACTGGGCGCTGGTGGAAGTTTGCAGCTCTCACTGGAAAGTCCTGAGGCTCCTCCCACTCTGAAGCAGGCAGTTGCTCCCAGCCAGCCCACACTTTCACTCTCTGGTGTAGGAGTGAAGAACAAAATCAGAATCAAGAACCATCTCTCTTTCATTGGGGCTCCTTTCTCCTTGTTCTGATCCAGAAACTCAACAGCTTCTATCATTGATTTGACAGGAAATGTTGATGACACACTGGGATTTTTGTTCTCCTGCTGTCACTGTCAAGTGCAGCTTAACATGAGAGGTAGCAGGATCATTCATGTGTTCATGTTTCCAGCAGACAAGGAGGAAACCTGGGAGGACTTCAGTGACTTTGATCACTGGTTCTCACTTCAGGTGTGAAAGCTTTTGTTTATGAAGTTTGAACTGAGCCAGGAGTTGAATCTAGAATCTTCTGATCCAAAGTCAGACGCATTATCCATTGCGCCACCAGCCCTACAGAGGGGAGGGGCTTCTACAAACTCCTCATCATTTCCACCTCCAGGAGTGAAGCCTCCCGTGACCCAAGAGGCTCCAACTGGCAGAGCTCTCACTCATTTCTCCACCACCTCGCTAACCTGAGCTGGAGCATCTGAGAACCAAACAGTGACCCCCTTCATTCCAGAGCCCCCACCACTTTAACCACAGCCGGCCGGCCTCCTCCACACTGCTACTAAAACTGAAGACTGAAGCGTCTCATCAAGAGATCTGTCACAGGCGTCTGCTGTGGAGGGTCAATCTGTCCGTCCACATTCAGATCATCGATGCAGCGACTCTGCTAGGATCAAACTACTCAGGATGAAACAGACCTATGTTGACATCAAGTAGCAACTCAGCAGCTGATCAACAGAGTCCTCAGCACCAGTAGAGCCTGGTCCTGGTCCCTGGGGGGCTCCAACCACCAGCCTCTCTGTTAACAGCCGAGCGCCACAGAGACTCACATTCACACTCACATTCATACCTACAGTCAGTTTAGAGTATCAATCAGCCTCGTCCCAAATTACATGTCTTTGGACGGTGGGAAGAAGCCGGAGTACCAGAGAGAACCCACACATGGACGGGGAGGCAAGGCAATTTTATTTATTCACCAACAGTTTGTCTCAAAGGGCTTCACATGGCATCATAACAACATCCTCTGCCCTCAGACCCTCACATCGACTGAGGAAAAACTCCATAGAAAACCCTTTTAACAGGGAAAAATCTGAGAAACCTCAGGGTGAGCAACAGAGGAGGATCCCTCACCAGGACGGACAGACGTGCAGGAGATGTTGTTACAGGCAAGAAAACAGTTTACAATACAAAATGTGAGAAACATGGAAATGTTAATAACAGCTGAAGAAGGAAGCTTCTGGTAGGGGAGGCAGGGAGAGCAAGCCAGCTTGATGGGGGACTGGTTGGCAGACTGGTTCATGGAAGGGGAGCGCAGGCCGGTGTAACAGTAGGAAATAAGAGGGGGGGGGGGGCGATGCAGGCGGCGGTTGGGGCTCTGGTGGATCTGTGGAAACACAGAGAGACTGCGAGACACCAAGGCCAAATTACAAAGTGCAACAAGTAATGGTAATGACAGTTCCAAAAATGTGCAGGGAGGAGAGAGGAGGGAAGGGCTCCATGTAACCTGATGTGTCCCCCAGCAGTCTAAGCCTGTAGCAGCATAGAGGAGGGGAGAACATGCAGACTTTACACAGAAAGATTCTGCACCCGAGCCTGGACTCAAACCCAGAACCTTCTTGCTGTGAGGCCACAGTGCTCACCACTGCACCACCATGCAGCCATGCTCTCTTCTACTTTTCTCAATTGTGTTTCTTTCATGTCCTCCTGAGATCAAAGACAGAATTCTAGCTACTGTCAAAGCCCTGATGACATCATCAGGAATTCTGACTTTGATCTGGAGACTCTTGCTTTAATCTGAATTTGCTCTGACTAATGTTTTAGTTTAGGTTGCATGATACCGACCACCTCATTTCTCCTGATGGACTGGTGACCTGTCCAGGGTGAACCCTGCCTCTTGAACAATGTCACCTGGGATCGCCCCCCCCCCCCCTCCATGACCCTTAAAGGATAAGAACAGAAAGTGGATGGAGGGATGGACTCAACACTGAAATCAGCTGATCTGATCCACATTCTAATGTTTCCTGTCCCTCTTTAGGAGTCAATGAGAATAGTAGTGTATATAATAATGTATATCCAACCTTGTAGTATCTTTCCAAAGCTTTTAGTATTTCTTCTTGTTTCTACTTGTAGTTTTAGTGTCTGGATCTTTTCTTTTGATGTCCTGCTGTCTGCTCTTTGCTTTTGGAGCTTCCTTCAACAACTACCAGGCCTCCTGGGTACTGTAGGAAACATGGTCAAGTTCTTCTGACTTCTCCTGCTCACATTGGTCTGTCTTTATTTTGACTCCTCCCACTGCCACAATGACCAGCCTTTATACTCTTGGTGACTGGGGCCCTGGTTGCTGCAGGCCTCAACACCAGCCTGTGGTTGTGAGCAGGGCAGAACAGAACTGACAGTATCTCCCATGCAGGACCTGGGTCAGCACCTGGTGCCAGCTGGGGCAACGTCCTGGAGTTCATTCAGCCTGGAGAACCAGGTGCTGGTTCCTTCTTTTACCAGGCAGGAACAGGCAGCAGATCCAGGATCAGTAGGTGAAGATGTCTGCTTTGACTGGTAGGAGGAAAGAGAGCAGGAGAGCTGGTCAGAGACAAAGACAGATCATGAAGAAGGAGTGCTGTATTCTGCTAGCACATGCTAGTGACAGTCAGAGATCAGGAGTCTCAGCAGGGAAAGATTCATCTCTTATTTCAGAGGACAATTGGACGTTCACTGGAAGACAGTGAATGTTTGAGGGTCAGAGGTGAAAAGAGGACAAGTGCACCTGTTGTGTGTGATGGGGCACCAGCATGGAGGAAGTTGTCAAACATTTTGAGCGAAACAGCAGGAAACTTCAAGTAAAGAATTAAAATGATTTAGTTAACAATGAGGTCTCTGTCATAAAACAAAAGGAACAACTGACTCCCTCACCATTTCCACCCTCTTCAACAGATTCACATTTCAAAACAACCAGGTTTATTTTGTTCCCTTCTTTTAGCAGAGGATGGTTTTGATCCATCCACCTCTGGGTTCTGGGCCCAGCACGCTTCCTCTGTAAATCCATATTTTGGGTTCTGGCTTGTTCTGCTTTTCATTTTGTGTTTGTATTCAAGTTCTGTTGCTGAAAAAAGACTTTTTTGCCTTTTTAAAACACACACACACACACACACACACACACACACACACACACACACACACACACACACACACACTACAGCCAAGCATATAGAATGATACAGTCTGAGGTGGTTTTGACTGGTAGGCACCAGTGTGCACTGTTTGGCACTGAAGTCATGTGACTGAAGGCATCCAGTCACGTGACTGAAGTCATCCAGTCACGTGACTGAAGTCATCCATTCATGTCAGTGATGTCACTTGGCAGGACTGTCACTGCCGTCTCATTCTAGAAAAGAATCCAGACTCCACCTGTGGCTCCATGATAACTGATGGACCTCTGGTTGGAGGCTGGACGATGATGTTTGGTCTGGGGGGGTTAAGATGGTGGGGCTGTTTCAGTTCTAGTGCTGAAGGCTTTCACCATGACAGTCAGACTCTCCTCTGTCCTTCATGGTCCCTCAAATGTGCAGTGTGGACCTCACACACTGAATTTAGCCTGAAAACTCTTCATGAACAGCAGGAGACTCAGAGTCTCTGTGGCGCTCGGCTGTTAACAGAGAGGCTGGTGGTTGGAGCCCCCCAGGGACCAGGACCAGGCTCTACTGGTGCTGAGGACTCTGTTGATCAGCTGCTGAGTTGCTACTTGATGTCAACATTGGTCTGTTTCATCCTGAGTAGTTTGATCCTAGCAGAGTCGCTGCATCGATGATACCTTAGTATCATATATTATATTATATATATATTATATTACATTATACACCTTAGTTAGTCTGGGGTTGCAGGAATCATACAGCATCCAAATAATAGCAGGTTGAAACATTTATTTAAAAGAGTTTAACATGGTTACACACACACACACACACACACACACACACACACACAGCCTTTCTTTGGTATAAAATGGTCTGTCACGTTCTCTCACATTGCACAACAACACAACAAACAAAGACGGCAGGTCCAGTGTGGTCCTGATAAGACCACTGGACTGCAGGGTCCCAGTATCACTGGTGACAATGGTTTTACCAGCTGGGACCTTGGACAAGAACTTCTCAGAGGAAACTCATCATGGAGGCTCAGTGAAGAAAACTAGACCTGAGCTGCCTGCTGGAACCTAGCAGGTGAAGGACAGAGCTCCACCTCTTTAGAGACACCACCACTGTGGGCTCAAGTTGGCAAAAGAAGTGGGTCAGTTTTTGACACACACACACACACACACACACACACACACACACACACACACACACACACACACACACACACACTTGGATATACATGCCTTTTACTGCAGGAACCAACCAGAACCATCCAGAACCTGAACCTCTATATCTGATTCTGGGTCTGTTTGTTTCCATAGGCGAGCACACGGCACAGGTCGGCCTGGTTTCAGAAAGTTTCTTGGAATCCTTATTATCAATAAAGTATCAAATATTTTGCATAATAAATGCATGCATGGCCTCATATTTTGCCATTTTAACGTGCTTTAAGTTGACGGTGCCCACCTGTCGTGTCAATGTTTCTATGTTTGTCTGTTCTGGTCTGAATGAAAGAGGAGGTTTTCTTGGTCATGTGACGTGGATGAGAGTTCAACTAGAACTTCCTGATTCAACAGGATTTGAGTTTGTTGGGATTTTGTCAAAGCCACCAACCAAACCTCTGAGTGGTGCAGATTTCTGCTGACTCCTCAGAGCAGACTGGAGCTCAGCCTCACTCACCTGTGGGAGCCCCAGCAGAGCCACCGTGTGATGGAGTTTCAGTTTAGGATCCAAGGTCCTGGATTGAATTGGTGTTTTGTGTGTTTTTAGGCCTCCTGGCACCATTAATGGCAGAGCAGAGTGGTGCAGAGGAAGCGTGCTGGACCAGAACCCAGAGGTCGATGGATCAAAACCATCCTCTGCTAAAAGAAGAAAAATAAAATGAACCAGTGTCTTTAGAAATGTGTGTCTGTTAAAAAGAGGTTCATAAGGATTTTGTCTTCCTCCACAATCACCAACCATTGTGAGAGTTAACAACAGTCCACTTTCTGACTGAAGCAAAAGTAGACTTCAAAAGGTTTTTCTGATTCAACATAGCAGCTAAATTTCCATTTCCATTTCCTGAACAGGACAGGTTAAAAAAAAGGGAATGTCATGACTTCCTCTGTATGTTAGAATATGAACGACTAAAAATGTTCATGCCCAGTTTAAAGTTAGAATTAAACTGAAAATACAAAACTCTTCCCTCTTCAATCCTGTCACTCAGTGTTGTAAACTGTTTCAAACAAATTCTACTGTTCAACAGTTCAAGTGTTTCTAATGAAGCTGAATGTTCTCCTCTACTTTCCTCAATTGGGTTTCTTTCATGTCCTCCTGAGATCAAAGACAGAATTCTAGGTACAAATAAAGACACTATCAAAGCCTCCCGATGACATCATCAATTCTGTCTTTGATCTGTGTCTGTCCAGCCTGTCCTGAGTGGATCCAACAGTTTCCCATGGGTGACTCTGTCGTGGTCTCTCTCCTCCTGCTGTCTCCAACTCTCAGAGCGCTTCTACTGGTTTCTCCCCATCGTCCCTGTTGCTAGGCAGAGCACTGGTGAGGACTGAGGCCAGTGATGTCATCACCTCCAGCTGAGACCTGCCAGGTGGTCCTGCTTCATTCAACTCTGCTGCCTCTGCCACTGCCCTGACTGGTGAGGCTGACAGCAGGTTCTCTCTCATCTAAACTCTCTGTTTACAATGGAGGCTGAAATCCTTGTGATTGGTGGTTCAATCATCAGGTCTGTTGAACTCCCAGGTGCCACCACCTGCTGTCTTCCTGGTGCCAAAGTTGTGGACATTATTGAACGTCTCCAGGACTCATCGACCTCCACCCCTCCTGCAGGTTCTCCCTGTCTCTGTGGGGGTTCTCTCTGGTACTCCAGCTTCCTCCCACAGTCCAAAGACATCAAGAGGGTAGTGGTTACCTGGACACTCTAAATGACTGTTAGAGTGAATGGTTGTCTGTCTGTGTGTGTTGGTCCTGGGATGGACTGGTGACCCATCAAGGGTGAACCCAGGGCTGGACTGGCCATCTGGCCGATGCACATCTTTGGGCCGGCCCATAACTGTCATAATTTTTTTTCAAAAGTGTATAGTTTTTAATCGACCGTAACGGTATCGGAGACGCGAAACGCGGCCCATTGGTTGATTTTCTTGAAGGACATTGGGCTCGTCCAATGAAATCTCTCAGCTCTCTCTCTTTCTCTTAGTCAAGCCATGCTGTTGCAATGGAAGTGGAGGAGTCAGATCAGACAGGTGGAGACTATTTTAGTCGCCCTTCTTCCACACAGAGGACTGATTTTTTAAAGTTTCATCCTCAACAAGATTCCATAAACCCTGTCGTCCAGAGGCTCTTCGTTAGAACGGACGGCACGACGTGGAAATGGCTGACTTATTGTGGTCAACGTCATGCTTTGTTTTGTTTTGTTTGCCCTGCTTTTAGCAAGCCCAGTGATCCAAGTGTCTTCATTAGAGGCCTGACAGACTGGAGGCATGTGCACCAAAGAGTAGAGGAGCATGAGAGAGGCATGGCACAGAGGCAGTGTGCTGAGGCCTATTTTTGAAACTGCTCCAGAGCAAGACTGGCCACCTCCTTGAGGGAAGACAGCTGACAGGACACCGTGAGCAGGTTAAGAAGCAGGGCTGGACTGGGACCAAAAAATGGCCCTGGCATTTCTCATCCCTGGCAGCCCTCCATGGTTATTTACACGATATGTGTAAGCACACGCCATACCAGAGGATGTATGCGCACATTTTGAAGTTTCAAAAATTAAAATAAAGTGCAGTATTCTACATGGAAGACAGTAACCATGTTAAAAGAGTGATACTCTTTCACTACTCAGAGACCTTCTTCTTCCACTACACGTTCCAACACCTGACGTCTCTTCTTCCCAGTCCAGCCCTGGAAAGAACACGTCGAGTTTTGGAAATTCGTCTGCTTTTCTTCTCGTGAGTGTCTCTTTTTCGGCTCCTCCTTTCTCCTTCCTCTTACTGGGCAACATTCTTCATGGCTTCTGACTGCAAGGCGGCCGCTGAGTGGTGGCACTACAACTGGATGGGTCTGTTTCTCATTTTAACACAAAAACAAACTAACCGCTGTTTCTGCGTTTTTACCAGAAATATATATTTTGAAATGCCTGCTCACACCGGCCCATCCGGCTACATCCACCAAACTTTACACACATAATATAATATAATAATATAATATAATACCCCTAAACACAAGCCCCAAAGCAGTAGTTGTTTTGTTTTTCTTCATAAAGGAGGTGCACTGTCATGACTACGATATCTCCGGCAACAAACATGGAAGGGGCTTTGGGGTCTTGTGTTTCAGCTCTGTAACTTCTGGATGGCTGAAAATGTCAGAATCAGTCCTCTCACTGACATCAACCATTGGTGTGACTTTTGGTGGCTTCAGCTCAAATGAAACCAGGGAAGAGGGGCCAGACTTTGAGGAGCCCCTTAGGGTTAGTGGATGACCCGGGACCGTGCTTGGGCCCCTTAGCACCCACATGGCTGAAATTCCCAGCACATGCTACTCTGGGGCATCACACTATGTGTGTAAAGTTTGGTGGATGTAGCCCAAGTAGAAACACCAGAACCCAGATTTGATCCTCAATTCTGCTCCAAAAGGCTCTCGGAGTGCAGAAGTCCCAGACCCTGATTTTTCCCAGTTTCACAAGGGGATAGTTTTTTCTCTTTGAACCTAGGAAGTTGAAATTTGAGTGTGTTGTTCTGTCCTCCATAAGGATCACATCTGTGGTGGTTTGACCCCCCTAAGTCCTTTCTGCTGTCCGTAAAGGGTGTGGCAAAGTCCAGTAAAGTCTTTAAATTAAGCATCATAACTGGTCAAAGTTGCTCCAAATGAGATGAGCTTTCTGGGAGGAGCTCACACCTCTGCCAGAAACCAATATTTAAAACTTTGAAGCCCCACCTCCTTCCTGAAGCCACTTCCTGTTTGGGAGGGGGTTCTAGAATTATTCCACCAGATTAGGATTTCATAAAGTTTCAGGTCTGTATCCACTGGAGAGGCCAATGAGAGCAAAAGAGCAACAGGGTCAAAGGTCAACAGGCCTCGTGTCTCAGCCAGGCCTCAAAGGGTTAAGTGAGCCTTTTGGAGCTCCTTTGAAAAAAGGCCTGACACCAATCTTGTTCAGGACCAACATGAAGAAGGATCTTTGGAACATTTTCACATCTTTAAGACCGCCTTGACTCCTTTTTATAGAAGGTGTCACTGAACAGCACAAAGCTGCTATTGCAGCCATCAGGCCTCATTTCTGATCAGTTATTATTGTTGAAACAAAGCTGAATATCAATTATTGATTTTTATTGTCATCATTGTGAACACCTGATGAGAGAAACACAATAAAAACATTTGAAAAGGAAGGATCAGAGTGTTGTTGTACTGCAATACTACAGTACAGCATCAGAGACACTCAGTTATTGATTGCCTGAATGATTGATTTCCCCAGAAGAGGAACAGCTTTGTTGGAGCAGTAAAAATACACACATCAGAACGACAAAGTTACATTTGAAAAGAAACTACATGACATTACCAGCACAACATCTGAAGAACAGTTAGGATCAATTTAACTGGCCAGATAGTTAGGATTTCTTTAATGATATCCTTGATGAACCCAGACATCAGAGTGGTTTGTTCCCCTCAATCATAAATCTGTAAATACAGCGTGAAGTGATGGAACTAAAAGGCCACCTCTGAGTGCAGGAGTGAGCCTCTGTGACGGATGTGACGTCAGCAGACCGCCATTAGTTTGAGTCATTGTTTATATTCTTAATGCTGATTGGTCGATCTATAATGGTGACAAATGGACTTCGTAGGTAGAATAAACATCCAGAAATTAAATGAATTTGTAGATTGTCTTCTTAATCAAAAGATAAAGTATTAAAAATATTTGTTTTTTTTCCTCGGAGTGAGCGACAACTACCGGATTTTCTCACAGAAGAACGGGGGCCGACTTCCACGGAAGCAGATGTTTGTAATTCCTGGGGCACTAAAATCCATTTCATATTATTCTTTATTGAACAGCGAATATTATGGAAATAAAATTGATATTTCTCGCCAGAAATGTCCTTAAAATGCTTTTTAAAAATCAAACCTATCTTGAAATGACGCTCGTCCGTAATGGCGTCCTTAGCAACCAACATAGCAACAGTAGAAATGTGACACTGTAACGACTCTCTTCCGAGAGGTGAAAGATTCATCGTAATAACGAACAAACCAAAGATTAAACACAAGAACTGAGCAAAGATTATGAAAACAAAATGCATATTTCTCTCTAGAAATGTCATCAGAATGCTTTATTAAATCAAAACTATCTTGGAAGAAGGCACTTTCCTCCGAAAATGACAGGAGCGGCGGCCATGTTTTTGTTTTGAGAGGCCCGCATGAAAGAGTCACATGAGGGAAGGGGGTATGGGGTCATGGGGGGGGGGCGATCCCAGGTGACGTTGTTCAAGAGGCAGGGTTCACCCTGGACAGGTCACCAGTCCATCAGGAGAAATGAGGTGGTCGGTATCATGCAACCTAAACTAATACATTAGTCGGATCAAATTCAGATTAAAGCAAGAGTCTCCAGATCAAAGTCAGAATTCCTGATGATGTCATCAGGGCTTTGACAGTAGCTAGAATTCTGTCTTTGATCTCAGGAGGACATGAAAGAAACACAATTGAGGAAAGTAGAAGAGAGCTTGGCAGCATGATGGTGCAGTGGTGAGCACTGTGGCCTCACAGCAAGAAGGTTCTGGTTTGAGTCCAGGCTCGGGTGGGGAATCTTTCTGTGTAGAGCCTGCATGTTCTCCCCATGAATGCGTGGGTTCTCTCTGGTACTCCGGCTCCTTCCCACTGTCCAAAGACATGTAATTGGGGACGAGGCTGATTGGACACTCTAAATTGACCGTAGGTATGAATGTGAGTGTGAATGGTTGTTCGTCTCTGTATGCTGACCCTGTGATGGACTTGTGACCTGTCCAGGGTGAACCCCGCCTCTGGCCTGTAGATGCTGGGATAGGCTCCAGCCCCCCCCTCGACCATCAATGTAGGTCTTTTGTTAATTGCATGCCACATGAAATTATTGTTGGTCAGTTTTCTAGCAACTGTCTCACAGTGGCAAGACAAGAACACTTCTACTTTTAATGTTGACAGTTTGTTCAACACTAAACTTCATCCAGTACCATGTTGTCAAACACTGGAACCTCCACAGCACCTGAACAGGGACTTGAACCCTGGACCCTCACATTAAAAGTCTGATGCTCTACCGTCTGAGCTCCTCAGGCTCTTTCTACAGCATTGAGACAGGAACAGAAACACCTGTGAAGGTCAAACTGATGCTTTCTTGACTTGTTCAGTCCTCCATGTTGAAGTCCACCATGCTTTTGATTGGCTCTGATTCTCTGTGGCAAAATCCAACAAGAGGCTCCAAAAATGTCCTGAATGTCACAAGAATGCACAGGACAAGATGTTAGTTTCCTTCATGTCTGCAGTTCCTCCACTGGAAAGTAAAGTCAATGCTGCTCCTCTGCTGAAACCTGGGATCGGACCAGGGACCTTTAGATCTTCAGTGTAAGGCTCTCCCAACTGAGCTGGTTCAGTTCTGAGTGAGGGCCCTGCTTCTCTCATTTATAATCTCTTCCACTCTCACTGGACCTTAGAGAGGATTGGAGCTTCTGAAGTCCTGACACATTGAACAGTTCTCCAGGACCATTTTTGATGGATGTCTGGATCACACCAGCCTTTTTTGTTTGTCTTCTTGCACCACCGTGCCGCCCCTACTAGTCGTCTACATATCAGTGTTCTCAGTATTGCACGAACATTCACATCAGTATTGTGCTAATATTTTATTTCCTGGCTCTTCAATCCTCCTATTATGAAGTTGATTGCTTCAGCGACCAGGAGACGTTATCATTGGCAGCTAGTTTACTATTATTGCTGCTGCTGTTGTTGGTTGTGTGTCT
Organism: Aulostomus chinensis; assembly: GCF_037954235.1. NCBI lineage: Eukaryota > Metazoa > Chordata > Actinopteri > Syngnathiformes > Aulostomidae > Aulostomus > Aulostomus chinensis. The sequence continues at coordinate 32,576,680 of NC_141320.1, read as the reverse complement.
GTCTTCCATCCCCCTGTCCCTCTGTCTTTCTCTCTGCTTGTCTTTCACCCTCATCTTGTTCCCATCTTTTTGTCATTCTCTCCCTCCTTTCTCTCTGTCTTTTGTCTTTCCTTCTCTATATTTGTCTTCTGCTGTCTGTCCTGTCCTGCTCTCTTTCAACAACCAACCAGTCAAAGCAGACGTCCGGTTAAAAAAAATATGATAAAAGAACTCTTGGTTTGATTTGGCTTGAGGCATGAAGAAGATAGGATTGTTTTCCTTTCATTTTAGAAGCTTTTCCAGATTCATGAAAAGATCATCAATCAGTGCAGTATTTCAGACAGACTTCTGGTCCGTGAGCACGAGGAATCCAGCACAGATCCACAGAACTCCAACTGCCATCTTTGATGGTTCCTTTACAGTCTGTAGGGTGGAGAGATCCTCCTGAGTCTGGCTTGGAATGTTTGTCTGTGGATGTGTTGGCCCTGTGATGGACTGGTGACCTGTCCAGGGTGAACACGGCCTGTCGCCCAAAAGCTGCTGGGATAGGCTCCACCCCCTCATGACCCTGAACAGGATAAGCAGAAGACAATGGACAGAAGTCCTGACACATTGAACAGTTCTCCAGGACCATTTTTGATGAAGGTCTGGATCACACCAGCCTTTTTTGTTTGTCTTCTTCCAGTTGCCTCAACATTGTGTGAGCCAATAATTCCACATCTGTACCAGACACACCTCTGGTTGGTGGGTTGATGGATCTTTCTGTTCTAACAGTGTCTTTTATCTTGCTTTTATCTTTTCTATCTTTTCTTTGTATCTGCATTCTGTGGTGCACGGTGGCTCTGGAAGAGCGCTCTAACTATTGTCAGTGTACCCCCCCCCCAACAACGAAAATAAAAGATTCTGATTCCGATTCTGACACACACACACACACACACACACACACACACACACACACACACACACACACACGTGTATCAACATGATGTTCCGAATGTTTCACTGTCTGTGGTTGTCCAGCTCTCCTTGCCTCTTCACTGTCATTGTCAGAACTCTGAGCAGTCTTCCTCTCCAGGTGATGTCTCTGAGTGATGATGATTGCTGTCTGTTCAACCAGCTTCATTTGTTGATATCTGAGAAGGACTGAAGACAGCAAAGTGTGCTGATTGGCCAACAACCCCTCACAGGTCAAAGGTCACTGCTCTGAGGCGGACCAGTTTACTGTAACAGTGGTGGCACCATCCACTGCTGGCGCTCTCTTCAGTGCTTCTTGTTTCTGCCCTTTGTGTGTGAGCTCCTAGAGCAGCTGGTCCGCCCCCCCCCCCTTTTCTTTTCTATTCCTCTAATTTATTTTTTGATTTTCTATTTTTGTAATTCATCATCGATCTCGGCTCACGGTCGCTACACTCTTGACCTCCTGTGAGCCTTGAAGAGAGAGAAGCCACCTTTGTGTCGGAGAAGAGCAGCTTAGTCCAGGCAGCCAGCAGCCTGAGACCAGAGGGTAGCCAATCAACGCGCTTCCCTTCTTCATCGAGCGAATCTCAGCGGGAGCCACGGTCGACGAGGTGGAGGCTTTGGAGGCCGTCCTCCCACCAGTTCGTTGGAGAGGCGTCGTACATCGATGGGAGAATCCAGCTGAGAACGTAAGCCGGTTACGTTGGTTTTCACCGATTCAGGCCTGGACTCCTGTCTCGCTGCCAAACTCCGCCTGACTCCGTAGAGCTGGTCAGCCTCCACTCAGTCCTCTTCATTTGGTTGGAGGTCACCATCGTTCATCCTACACACCTTTCCACCTGCCTCTTAGCCGTCTACTTGAAGCTCAGATAAATCCAGGCTAATTCATACCTGCTACTCAATATGGGCCTTAATTACTCTGCTGGAATTATCACTCTGTCTTAAGGGTTTTCTTAATTGTATTAAATCCTCTTTAATTTCCAAGAAGTCTTCCAACTCATTCATTCATGCAAGCCACTGATCCACAAGACCTCATTGATGAGCTTCAACCTGAGACTGATTGTTTCTCGTTGGACGAGACACCCATTCAATGAGACTCATTGTCAGTCCATTGAAATCTACTGGTGTTCCTGGTGAGTTGATTTAACAACATGAGCTGACAGAATCTACGTTCAGGTAGGAACCACCACATCCAGGGGTCTGGACCTTAGAGCAGGCAGAGCCATCAAAGTAGCAGACTAAGCTAGCAGACATTAGCATTGAGAAGAAACTGATACCTGAGCCTACTTTTGGGTCTGGTCAGGTGATGACACAATAATATGACATCATTGTCAGACTGACGCCTGCTCAACACTGACCAAACGCCGCCCTATTGCATTGTGGGGAATTTCTGCTTGGCTCGCGTCCATCAATACACACAAAGAAATTTCTCCAGAATCAGTATTGACATACAATTGAGTCCACACTGGTTTTTCATTCTGAGTCAGGTGCAGGTGTGGAACTTCAGACACAGTCTGTGTTTGTGTTGTTCATTCAGTGATTTTTCTTTCAATTCCCAATCACAGCTGCAGAAAGTGAGAGGACAAGCAGGGATGTTCAAGATGAACGCCCAACGTGGGGCTTGAACCCTCGGCCCTGAGATTAAGAGTCTCATGCTCTACCGACTGAGCTAGTCAGGCTACATCTGAGTAGCTTCAATAGCCTGAAGTGATCACAGTGAGAGACGCTACAAGCGCTTCATCAGACTCACAGTCACATGAGCCATCACATGATTGATGAATGACCACAAACACCTTCATCTTTGACAAAGAAGTCAAATAAAAGGTGAACCACAGATGAGACACCAGTGGTAAAAACACTAAAGTGCTGTCAAGGAGAAACAGGATACGAGCAAACACACACAAGTTACAGAGAGAGAACTCTCCCAGAGGGAACCACTCAAAGGAGAACCTAGAGATCATCAGGCTGGATGACCTCATCAACATGAGACACCAGTGGTAAAAACACTAAAGTGCTGTCAAGGAGAAACAGGATACGAGCAAACACACACAAGTTACAGAGAGAGAACTCTCCCAGAGGGAACCACTCAAAGGAGAACCTAGAGATCATCAGGCTGGATGACCTCATCAACATGAGACAGGTGGATAGGAAACAAGCTCTGAGATGTCAGGAACATGAGATCCAAGTGGTGAGAGAGCAAGAACTGGTGAGGTTCCAGAACCAGGAGTGAGGTGGAGCCTGCATCACCTACTGGGAGCTTTTAGTCTAAGGTTCAACTTGGACTTGAATGATTTCTGCAGAGACAACGTGCAGGGAGGGAATTTGGAGATGAAGAACAAGTTCCTCTCAGCTTTAATGGAGTTTTCAGGAGTCAAACAGACCCTCCTCTGATTGGTTGTCAGATGTGTTCTCATTGCACCACAGCCTCCAGGTTGAGGGTTCTGATCCTAGTCAGACACATTGACTCTGATGCTGCTGAGCCTGAAGGGAGGATGAAGAAAGGAGTGTCTGAGAGAGCTTCACCAGACAAACTGTCCAGTTGAACAACAAACACTAGTCAGTAGGAATGTTGCTGCTGGGACCCTGATTCAAACCAGGGTTGCTGCAGCCACAACACAGAGGACTGACCACTAGAGGATCAGGGCCTCCTGGAGGCTGAGGTTGGAGCTGCTATGTCTTTGTCTCACTGAGAGATCAAAGACAATTGGAGTCCACAAAGAAATCATTGAGAAATCAAGGAGAGATCAAAGAAAGAATTCTAAGATCAAAAACAGAACTCTGAGATCAAAGGTTGAAGTTCCCCAAGGTTCAGTTTTAGCTCAGACCCTCTTTAATATCTCTGTACTGCCACTTGTCGTCAGGAGACTCAGTATAAACCTCCACAGTCCTGCTGATGTCACTCAGCTGGACATGTCTGTGTCTCCTGGTGACTCAGGACCAGTTGATGTCCATTAACCTGTCATGGAGGCAGAGAACAAAACTGAGGTCTTAATTAAAGCTGGAGGCAGTGTTGTTAGGGCCTGAGCCTCCTTCTGTCCACTGCAGCCCAGTAGCAGGAGTCGTCCTGAATCCAAGGATGTATTTTATGAGAGCGGTGGGACTTGTAGTTTAGGAGGTAGAAGCCTCAGTGTGACACCAAGTGAGAATCAGAGCTGAGCCTCTTAAGAGCCCCTCCCCCGCTGCTCTCTGTCAGAGTGGAGAGGAGAGAGGATTTTTGGAGAGTTTGTTGTTTGAAAAAGGCTCATCAATCCCCAGATTGTGGTCAAAAGTTGAATGTAACATATTTTAGTAGGCATTTTTGTCAGGAATGTAGTGAAGTTATTTGTGAAGTGGAGAGAGTTACAGTGTAGACGAGAGAAGCGTCAGTTTGAGGCTATGTGTGTCTGAGGAGAAAGCCTCCCATTGGTTTACATTGTAGGGTGAAAAGTGGGTCCTGGACTTTGTCATGACTCAAACAATTTGTAGTTGGTTTCTGTTGGTTTGGTTTGCTTGACTGGTTGTTGTTTGTTGACCTTGCAAATCCATATTTTGGGTTCTGGCTTGTTCTGCTTTTCATTTTGTGTTTGTATTAAAGTTCTGTTGCTGAAAAAATAAATCCAGGGTTTAGTGACTAAAAAAAGGTCCAGAGGCCCACAACTAAATCTTCAAACCAATATTTCCATGGATAAGGAGGCCTAACAAGGTCACCAAGAGATGGAAACAACTTGGAGGATAGAAAATTGTTATAGTTTATTTGACAGCTGATTGAAGACGTGGGTCAAAACTGACCGTTACCATAGAGATGGGAACAGAAAGCTGACACAAGAGGAAGGTTCCAGCTCTGAAAAAGGAGTTTGATCAAAATCTTGAACTGCCAGCAGAAATATCCTTTTGTATGTTGACCTTTGTTGACAGAAGTCACTTTAGCTTGGCAGTGAAAAGAATGGCTGCTAGCTTGACAAAGAACTGCACAAACCAGGTTCAAGCTGGACTTTGGACCCTGGTATCTGCAACGACTCCATCAACTCCTAATCTAGCAGCTCTGCTGGGTCCAACTATTTTACAGAACATTTGACAGACCTGTGGAGCAGTGAGGACACACATGAGTGGACCTTTGCTATCTGGGTGTCCTCCAGTCACATGACTGAAGTCATCCATTCATGTCAGTGATGTCACTTGGCAGGACTCTCATTGCCGTCTCATTCTAGAAAAGAATCCAGACTCCACCTGTGGCTCCATGATAACTGATGGACCTCTGGTTGGAGGCTGGACGATGATGTTTGGACTGGAAGGAAAACTCCTTGTCCAAATTCCATGGTGTTCAAGTTTAAAGTCCCACAATAAGAAGTAGCTGAATCTGACAGGTGGAGGTTTGGAACTACAAGATGGTGATGTTTTCTTGACTTGATGCTCTGACTGTCAGGGTGGATGACAGCTTCTTCTGCTGCTGCATCTGAGTGGCTATGATTGGAGGTTTTACCTCCCCAGGTTGTTTGGTTCCAGGGGACATTTTAAAATTCCAGTCCCCAACCTTGGCTGTTCTGAAACTCTTCTCCTGAATCACTCCTGAGCTGCAGCAAGAACAAATACCAGTGCCAACCAGATCAACTTCATGGCTGCTAACAGCCTCAGACACTTGATTTCCATCAATCTGGAGCCAAGAAGGCCCTCACCTGTGGTTCTCCTCCAGGAGGGTCCAGGTTCTGCCATTGGGGCTCCTGGTGCCACTGCCAGAGAGCCTCAGCTGCACACTGCAACATTTCAACAGGAGATTGACATTCCTTCAAATGTCCTGACATCTGATTCCAATGGTTCTGTTCCATATTTATATTTTAAAATCAATCACACAATGAAAGCTGCCTCAGCTGCTTTAAGAGAGAGAACAAGCTAAGAGATTTGAAACCAGTAAAATATGCTTTTCTGTGTGCAAACTAGTGAGGGGCATGGAAGGATATTTTACCACCAATACAGAACCCAGACTTTAGTCATGTGATGAGATAGAGACTCTGATTATGAAGTTAATGGACAAAATGTGAATTGAAAGAAAACACATTAAAAAATACTAACTAAACTAAATAAATAAATAAAGAAGCAGCACAAATAACGTTTTCTTCTGCACAAATTTACTGGTATTAGACTGCATTTTTGGTCAATGAGTAGATGAAAGAGTGTCACATATATATTATATACATGTGATACATGCACGTGGCTTTGGACAAAAGCTCAGTGAAACTGTAGGATTGTAGAATTATTTAAACGTACCAAGTGGACTGTTTCAGGTTTCTAGAAGACACTTCAGCTCTCATCCAAGAGGCGTCTTCAGTTTTCTTCACTGATGGGAGGATTTATGGCTCTAAGGGGGCGGGACCTTCTCCAGAGGTGATTGACACATGTGAGTTCTGGGTGTCAGAGTTGTTTTGGTCAGGATGTGAAAGGGAAGTTGACTCAACTGGTATCTGTGTCAGTTAAAAGCCTCACAGTTCAGAGTCATTCCATAATCTAGGAGCAGAAACTAGAGACACTTGCGACGAGGATGGGATTGGAACCCACGCCTGCAGAGCTCAATGGATCAGCAGTCCATCACCTTAACCACTCGGCCACCTCGTCTCCTGACCACCATGATGTGCTGCTTTCTCTGAGCCTTTGAAACAGCTGAACTCTTTGGAGCCCATTTCTCAGAAATGGACCCAGCAGGAGCCACTGAACACAACTCTGACATCATCAGGCTTCTTCCCAGCAGCTTGGTGCTCCAGAGGGAAGAATCCAGACCATCGCTACATCATCAGAGTGAACACCAGCTGATGTTGACCAGTTTAACAAGCCTTTGACTGCTAAATGACATCCAAGCTCAGATTCTCTTGTCCTGGTAGAACAAGTCAATGTTGAAGAAGATGAGAGCATCAGTCTCTTTCATCCAATGCTGGAACAGCGTTAGACTGAAGGTCTGAAGGTCCCTGGTCTGGTCCAGGTTTCAACAGGGGACCAGCATCAGCCAGCATTTAAATGTGGACAACAGTGGAGGTGAAGCCCACATCAAGGAAACAAGCCTCCTATCACTGTCCTGTGCTGAGTTTCTTTAAAAAATGTGAGACAACCTCAAGATTTTCTGTTTCCTGTGTTGGACTTTGGCTCAGAGAATCAGAGCCAATCAGAAGCTTGTTGGTCTTGGATGCTGGTCATCAGGAGCAATGAGGGGCTCAGTGTCTTGCTCAAGGACACTTCAACATGGTCACCAGCTGAAGTGAGAACTGAACCAGCAACTCTGCTAGACGGCCACTCTGCCTCCAGGCCGTGCCCCCTAACCTGAATCATCATGATGTCATTATTTGTTGCTTTAATTCACCAAATGTGTGACGTGGTGAGTTTGTCAGGAGTTTAAAGACCAAAGTTGTGAACACACAGAGAAGTAAACCTGTCAAAGCTGCTTCACTTGATGAGTGAAACTGAGGAACTGATAGAAGAGCAACAAAGAAAATGGAGTCAGACGGTCGTCTTCTTCACCGCTCAGTCACAACACTGACACACACACACACACACACACACACACACACACACACACACACACACACACACACACACACACACACACACACACACACAAATAGTTTGTCTTTGAGAGAGGACAAAAAAATATTTGACTGTGCTGACATGAACTTTCATTGTCTAATTTCAGTCTCCTACAAAAGTGTGTGAATGTGGTCGTTGTGGCCGAGTGGTGAAGGCGATGGACTAGAAATCCATTGGGGTCTCCCTGCTCAGGTTGGAGTCCTGCCAACAACGTTGAACTGTTGACAATTTAAATTTGACCCATTTTGCCTCCACACTGTCCTTCATCACAGCATTTAACATCAGGACTGCTCCCAGATCAGCTCCATGACCTCATCCCTGCACCAGAGTACCGCCCAAGTTCATCAAAAACGGTCAAGCATAAATATATAATATGTATATAATGTGAACACACCTGTACAGGTGCGTTAATGTCCTTAATGATAGAGAATGAGTGAAGGGTTTGTTCAGAGTGGAGTGCAGTACCACAGTCAGGCCAGCAGGTGGGGCTTTCGTTGGTGCTGTCTACCTAATTGCGGTGTCTGTGCTCTGCCAGCAGAGGTCGTGCTTCCCCACCAATCTTCTAGGGTGTCTGAGTGGTGCCGCCATGTTTAGGTCGTAGCAGGAGGACGTAGGTTGGTACTTGGCAGTTCGGACGTAGCGAAAGTCAGTTATGAATGAAGGGCTGAGTTGGAGCAGAGGGGGCAGGATCCTGGGGGTGGACTGTCTTTAGGGGGCTGAGGTGTGTGGTGGTCTTGGTGGACCCTCTGCATCTCAAGCTGAGACCACAGAGTCCTGTGTTCTTGAGTCATTGTCTATAGTCTCTGTTGTTGGAGAGCTCAATGTGGTCCCTGATGGTCTAGTGGCTAGGATTCGGCGCTTTCACTGCTGCGGACCGGGTTCGATTCCCGGTCAGGGAATGAGTTATTTAGAGGTTGAGGGAGAGGTGATCAGGTGGTCCACATGATGGTGGAGGTGATGAACTGTGAGTCCATCATGGCTCCACTCTCACCCCCATTGTAGTGTTCTTGGTTCACTCTGCCATGGCCCCATGTTGAAGGGTGACTGTCTCATTCAGGTTCAACCCTTTGTTTGACTCTATTAAGTCACTGACTCCCAAACTCTGTAATCCTCCTTAGTAGCTTTGGTCATTGATGATCTGCAATGGTTCCTAGGGGGTGGAGCCTATCCCAGCAGCCCTCAGGTGAGGGGCGGGGTTTATCCTGGACAGGTCACCAGTCCATGGCAGGGCCAACACATAGAGACAGATTGATTATAAAAATGTTCATCCCCAGTTTGAAGTTAGAGACAGGATTTAAGTGTGGAAGGTTTTTGTATCTTCAATTTAATTCTGAGTGTTGTAAACTGTTTCTAACAAACTCTACTGTTCAACAGTCAAAATGTTTTCTAACCAAGCTGAATGCTCTCATATACTTTTTAAAGTTGAGTTTCTCTCACATCCTCCTGAGATCAAAGACAGAATTCTAGGTACAAATAAATACACTATCAAAGCCCTGATGACATCATCATCAATTCTGACTTTGATCTGGAGGCTCTTGCTTTCTTGCTTCAAATAAAAAACGTTGTTCCAGGGAAAAGTCTGCACATAAACACACACACACACACACACACACACACACACACAGCCTGTCTTCAGTATAAAATGGTCTGTCACGTTCTCTCACGTTGGAAGATTTCTCTGACTCCATTGTGAATAAAGAGATTCTTCATCTGCCACCTGAGTCTTGATCCACTGATTCCTCTGATCCACCTCTTTCTGCTCCAACAAGGCTGACATGGATCAGGTGGGTCCATGTCAGCCAATCAGGAGGTTTCTCCTCTCAGTTAATTTTCTTCATCCCAGTTTAGATTGATTCTTCTCAGCCTGATGAAGGAGCATCTGATCAGGTGTTTGGCTGCTTGTTGGTTGTAATTCCATAGATTTTAATCTCAGATGTTATAGAATTAATAAGAACATCTTAAAGACCTTTGTCCAACACTTGAAACTCTCCTGTCTGTCCAGGCCCAACTGGCCTTTGGTAGTGAGGTGGTGGATGCATGTGTATGAAATGAGGCTGGTGTTGCTGTGAGGAGCCACTAGAGGGAGACACCTGTCGTTCCTCCCAGCTGACAAAGAGGCTTCACAGCTGCATTTGAAGCTGTCCTTTATTGGTCCCAACTGTCTTGAGCTCAGGGGCCAAACTCACCAACATCACTTCCTCCTGGTCATGTGGTCTGTTTGTCAGGAGATTCAATCCAAAGTTGTTGACACACAAGAGAAGAAAACACGTCAAAGTTTGTTCATTTTTATGAATCAAACTGAAAATGAACAGAAGAGTGACCGTGAAAATGGATTCAAAAATAATGAATAATCATGAATAATGAATAAATGCTCAGAATTTACTGGCATTTGACTGCATTTTGTGGTTAATCAGTCGATGAAAGAGGAACATATATATTCTATACATGTGATGTACGTACGTGGCTGTGGACAAAAGCGTCTGCTCAATGAAATTGTAGGATTGTAGACTTCTATAAATGTAGAATATAATTGTAGAAATGCTCTCTCTCACCACCCCCAACGTCTGTGCCAGGGTCTCTGGCCAGTGGTCAATGGCTCCTATCACCTGCCCAGGATGGATCCAGCTTGCTTGTCTTTGTAATTCTGCACTTATTAGAGACCTGGAAACAAAGGAATGCTGAAAAAGAGAAAATAGGACCTCACACAAATGGGCTTGTGACAGAAATTAAGATCATTTTGTGAATATCCATCCTCTTCAAATGTGTGTGTGAATGTGGTCGTTGTGGCTGAGTGGTGAAGGCGATGGACTAGAAATCCATTGGGGTGTCCCTGCTCAGGTTGGAGTCCTGCCAGCAACGTTAAGCTGTTGATGTTCTATGTCAGGGTGAACGTCCTACCTGTGCCTGATTCAGTGTGGTGGCTCACACCTGAATTTATCCTAACAAGCTAACTTCTTAACGCCAATCTACACAGTTTGAATCATCAAAACTTCAAACTGCAGTAAGAATTTTCAATTCTCTCATCCACAACAATCCTCATCAATAAAATCTGGAAGAAGGAACCGCAGAAAGTCTGCAGGAGAACGTAGACGAGTGCTGCCACCGACCCGTCGTGGGGAGGACCGGTAACGTGGCGACCCCACTTCCCAAAAGAAGCCGACCGTCCAGCGCACCCTCATCACCCAATAAGGACCTCGGGGACATCCTGGACTCAATTGACAGGAAACTAACAAGTTTCGATGCTGGACTCTCTCGTGGAAATCCTCCACAAAGAGCCTCCATGAGTCTCTGGGACTCAGCCAGCAAAAGGTGGCTTCACTGGCCGCTAAAAATCAAGCCCTTCAAGCCTCCAGCCTCCCATCACTGTTTCCTCCCTCTCAAATATGTATCCTGAAATATGGATTTGAGTCTTTAGATGCTGTAACGTCCAAAGATCATATTCTTATTGACCCTCCCCCTTCTTTGTTCCACCATGGAAAGAGGAGAACTCTATTCTAGTTTAGTGGATGAACATAGAGGAACTACACCTGGATCTCTGTGTTTAACAAACAATTGAGTTAAACATCAGGAGTCATGAGTTTGCTCAAAACTACTGACTTGGACTGAGTTCAGTGAGTTTATAGCCAACAATTCTCCATCAGCCAGCACATCCTGCAAAAGCAATGATGACAATTTTCCTTTTGAAAAGCAGGAACGTTGCGCAGATCCAGGATCAGTGGGAACGGCTGTTTGCTTTAAATGGTTGGGGAAAGAGTCGATTTATTGTCGAGTCAATGTTATTTATATTGTGCCACATCACAACAAAAGTTCTCTCAAGACACTTGACAGGTAGAGCAGGTCCAGAACCACACTCCTTCAATGAATTCACGTATGTGAAGATATTCAACTGATGTGACAAATTCTCATGACAATGAGTCCAGAGAACCTGTCAGCATTGACATTCCCCTGGTGTCAGGGAAGTCATGTCAACGGACCTGGAGCCTGTAGTTGGTGTCCATCCTTGATATCCTCACAAACAGGTCATCAAACTTGGCCCTCGTCAGCTTGAAGGACAGCTGGAAACGGCCTTCGTCCAGGCACAGTTCTTGGAGAAGGAGAGTTAAGAAGTTTAGAGTTCCAAGAAGCTTCTTCAGTTCGTTCAGTTTGGTCCTGGAGAACTGTTCAATGTGTCAGGACTTCAGAAGCTCCAATCCTCTCTAAGGTCCAGTGAGAGTGGAAGAGATTATAAATGAGAGAAGCAGGGCCCTCCCTCAGAACTGAACCAGCTCAGTTGGGAGAGCCTTAGACTGAAGATCTAAAGGTCCCTGGTCCGATCCCAGGTTTCAGCAGAGGAGCAGCATTGACTTTACTTTCCAGTGGAGGAACTGCAGACATGAAGGAAACTAACATCTTGTCCTGTGCATTCTTGTGACATTCAGGACATTTTTGGAGCCTCTTGTTGGATTTTGCCACAGAGAATCAGAGCCAATCAAAAGCATGGTGGACTTCAACATGGAGGACTGAACAAGTCAAGAAAGCATCAGTTTGACCTTCACAGGTGTTTCTGTTCCTGTCTCAATGCTGTAGAAAGAGCCTGAGGAGCTCAGAGGGTAGAGCATCAGACTTTTAATCTGAGGGTCCAGGGTTCAAGTCCCTGTTCAGGTGCTGTGGAGGTTCCAGTGTTTGACAACATGGGACTGGTTGAAGTTTAGTGTTGAACAAACTGTCATCATCAAAAGTAGAAGTGTTCTTGTCTTGACGCTGTGAGACTGTTGCTAGAAAAGTGACCAATAATAATTTCATGTGACATGCAATTAACAAAAGACCACAAATGACACTGGTCAAGTTAATTTTATTTGTATTGCACCAAATCACAACAAAGTTCTCTCATGACTCTTTACTAGTAGAGCAGGTCCAGCACCAAACTCCTTCAATGAACCTCCACCCAACAATTCTCCATCAGCAGCACATCCTGCAAAAGTGGTGATGAAAACCTTCCTTTTAAAAGGCAGGAACATCGAGCAGATCCAGGATCAGTGGGGACGAGGTTACAAACAAAGGTACCTCAAAACCTCAAAATAATGCTACAGTGATGTCGGAAGAATTGCTCATGATCTCAAAATGATGCGAAAGTAATGGAGGAAGAGTTGCTAATAACCTAAAAATAATGCGACAATGATGTTGTAAAAATTGCGAATGAACTCAAAATGATGCTAACAGTAATGTAGTGATAGTTGCTAATAAACTCAAAGTGATGCTGACAGTCATGCAGTAAGAGTTGCTACTAACCACAAAATAATGATACAGTGATGTTGGAAGAATTGCTGATGAATTCAAAATGATGCTAACAGTAATGTAGTGAAAGTTTCGAATAACCTCAAAGTAATGCTGACAGTGATGTAGTAAGAGTTGCTTCGAACCTCAAAATAATGCGACAGTGATGTTGGAAACATTGCCAATGATCTCAAAATGATGCGACAGTGATGGAGTAAGAATTGCTAATAAACTCAAAATGATGCTAACAGTAATGTAGTGATAGTTGCTATAAACTCAGTGATTCTTTCAGTAATGAGGTGAAAGTTTCGAATAACCTCAAACTGATGCTGACAGTCATGTAGTAAGAGTTGCTACGAACCTTAAAATAATGCAACAATAATGTAGTAAGAGTTGCTACGAACCTCCAAAAAATGCGACAGTGATGTCGGAAGAATTGCTAATGAACTCAATTTAATGCTACAGTGATGTCGTGAGAATTGCTCAACAACTCAAAATGATGCTAACAGTAATGTAGTGATAGTTGCTAATAAACTCAAAGTGATGCTGACAGTAATGTAGTAAGAGTTGCTACGAACCTTAAAATAATGTAACAGTAATGTAGTAAGAGTTGCTACGAACCTCAAAATATTGCGACAGTGATGTCGGAAGAATTGCTAATGATCTCAAAATGATGCGACAGTGATGTAGTAAGAATTGCTAATGAACTCAAAATGATGCTAACAGTAATGGAGTGAATGTTTCGAATAACCTCAAAGTGATGCTGACAGTCATGTACTAAGAGTTGCTACGAACCTCAAAATAATGCGACAGTAATGTAGTTAAAGTTGCTACGAACCTAAAAATAAATACGACAGTGATGTCGGAAGAATTGCTAATGAACTCAAGATGATGCTAACAGTCATGAAGTGATAGTTGCTAAGAAACTCAGTGATGCTTACAGAAATGTAGTAAGAGTTTCGAACAACCTCAAAGTGATGCTGACAGTCATTTAGTAAGAGTTGCTAATGAACTCAATTCAATGCTACAGTGATGTCGTGAGAATTGCTCATGAACTCAAAATGATGCTAACAGTAATGTAGTGATAGTTGCTAATAAACTCAAAGTGATGCTGACAGTAATGTAGTAAGAGTTGCTACGAACCTTAAAATAATGCAAAAATAATGTAGTAAGAATTGCTCAAACCTCAAAATAATGTGACAGTGATGTCAGAAGAATTGCAAATGATCTCAAAATGATGCGACAGTGATTTAGTAAGAATTGCTAATGAACTCAAAATGATGCAATTGTGATGTAGTAAGAATTGCTAATGAATTCAAAATGATGCTAACAGTAATGGAGTGAAACTTTCAAATAACCTCAAAGTGATGCTTACAGTCATGTAGTAAGTGTTGCTACGAACCTCAAAATAATGCGACAGTAATGTAGTAAAAGTTGCTACGAACCTCAAAATAATGCGACAGTGATGTTGGAAACATTGCCAATGATCTCAAAATGATGCGACAGTGATGGAGTAAAAATTGCTAATAAACTCAAAATGATGCTAACAGTAATGTAGTGATAGTTGCTATCAACTCAGTGATTCTTTCAGTAATGAAGTGAAAGTTTCGAACGACCTCAAAGTGATGCTGACAGTCATGTAGTAAGAGTTGCTACGAACCTCCAAAAAATGCGACAGTGATGTCAGAAGAATTGCTCATGATCTCAAAATGATGTGACAGTGATGGAGTCAGAATTGCTAATGAACTCAAAATGATGCTAACAGTAATGTAGTGATAGTTGCGAATAAACTCAGTGATGCTGACAGTAATGTAGTAAGTGTTTCGAACAATTTCAAATGGTGCTGAAAGTCATGTAGTAAGAGTTGCTACTACCCTCAAAATATTGCGACAGTGATGTCGTAGGAATTGCTAATGAACTCAAAATGATGCTCACAGTAATGTAGTGATAGTTGCTAATCAACTCAGTGATGCTTACCGGAATGTAGTAAGTGTTTCGAATAACCTCTAAGTGATGCTGACAGTCATGTAGTAAGAGTTGCTACGAACCTCAAAATAATGCGACAGTAATGTCGTAAAAGTCGCTACGAACCTCAAAATTTTGCGACAGTGATGTCGGAAGAATTGCTAATGAACTTAAAATGATGCTAACAGTAATGTAGTGATAGTTGCTACGAACCTCAATATAATGTGACAGTAATGTAGTAAAAGTCGCTACGAACCTCAAAATATTGCGACAGTGATGTCGGAAGAATTGCTAATGAACTTAAAATGATGCTAAAAGTAATGTAGTGATAGTTGCTAATCAACTCAGTGATGCTTACAGTAATGTAGTAAGTGTTTCGAATAACCTCAAAAGTGATGGTGACAGTCATGTAGGAAGAGTTGCTTCGAACCTCAAAATAATGCGACAGTGATGTCAGAAGAATTGCTAAAGATCTCAAAATGATGCGAAAGTGATTTCGTAAGAATTGCTCATGAACTCAAAATGATGCTAACAGTAATGGAGTGAACGTTTCGAATAACCTCAAAGTGATGCTGACAGTCTTGTAGTAAGAGTTGCTACGCACCTCAAAATAATGCGACAGTGATGTCGGAAGAATTGCTAATGATCTCAAAAAGATGCGACAGTGATGTAGTAAGAATTGCTCATGAACTCAAAATGATGCTAACAGTAATGGAGTGAATGTTTCGAATAACCTCAAAGTGATGCTGACAGTCTTGTAGTAAGAGTTGCTACGAACCTCAAAATAATGCGACAGTGATGTCGGAAGAATTGCTAATGATCTCAAAATGATGCGACGGTGATGTAGTAAGAATTGCTCATGAACTCAAAATGATGCTAACAGTAATGGAGTGAATGTTTCGAATAACCTCAAAGTGATGCTGACAGTCTTGTAGTAAGAGTTGCTACGAACCTCAAAATAATGCGACAGTGATGTCGGAAGAATTGCTAATGATCTCAAAAAGATGCGACAGTGATGTAGTAAGAATTGCTCATGAACTCAAAATGATGCTAACAGTAATGGAGTGAATGTTTCGAATAACCTCAAAGTGATGCTGACAGTCTTGTACTAAGAGTTGCTACGAACCTCAAAATAATGCGACAGTGGTGTCGGAACAATTGCTAATGATCTCAAAATGATGCGACAGTGATGTCTATGAATTGCTAATAAACTTAAAATGATGCTAACAGTAATGTAGTGATAGTTGCTAATAAACTCAAAGTGATGCTGACAGTAATGTAGTAAGAGTTGCTACGAACCTTAAAATAATGCAACAATAATGTAGTAAGAGTTGCTACGAACCTCAAAATATTGCGACAGTGATGTCGGAAGAATGGCTAATGATCTCAAAATGATGCGACAGTGATGTCGTAATAATTGCTAATGAATTCAAAATGATGCTAACAGTAATGGAGTGAAACTTTCAAAATAACCTCAAAGTGATGCTGACAGTCATGTAGTAAGAGTTGCTACGAACCTCAAAATAATGCGACAGTAATGAAGTAAAAGTTGCTCCGAACCTCAAAATATTGCGACAGTGATGTCGGAAGAATTGCTAATGAACTCAAAATGATGCTAACAGTAACGTAGTGATAGTTGCTAATCAAGTCAGTGATGCTTACAGTAATGTAGTAAGTGTTTCAAATAACCTCAAAGTAATGCTGAGAGTAATTTAGTAAGAGTTGCTACGAACCTCAATATAATGCAAAAGTAATGTAGTAAAAGTCGCTACGAACCTCAAAATATTGCGACAGTGATTTAGTCAGAATTGCTAATGAACTCAAAATGATACTAACAGTAATGGAGTGAACGTTTCGAATAACCTCAAAGTGATGCTGACAGTCATGTACTAAGAGTTGCTACGAACCTCAAAATAATGCGACAGTGATGTCAGAAGAATTGCTATTGAACTCAAAATGATGCTAACAGTAATTTAGTGATAGTTGCTAATAAACTCAGTGATGCTTAGAGGAATGTAGTAAGTGTTTCGAACAACCTCAAAGTGATGCTGACAGTCATGTAGTAAGAGTTGCTACGAACCTCAAAATAATGCGACAGTGATGTCAGAAGAATTGCTAAAGATGTCAAAATGATGCGACAGTGATGTCAGAAGAATTGCTAATGAACTCAAAATGATGCTAAAAGTAATGGAGTGAACGTTTCGAATAACCTCAAAGTGATGCTGAAAGTCATGTACTAAGAGTTGCTACGAACCTCAAAATAATGCGACAGTAATGTAGTAAAAGTTGCTACGAACCTCAAAATATTGCGACAGTGATGTCGGAAGAATTGCTAATGAACTCAAGATGATGCTAACAGTAATGTAGTGATAGTTGCTAATCAACTCAGTGGTGCTTACAGTAAAGTAGTAAGTGTTTCGAATAACCTCAAAGTGATGCTGACAGTCATGTAGTAAGAGTTGCTACGGACCTCAAAATAATGCGACAGTAATGTAGTAAACGTTGCTACGAACCTCAAAATATTGCGACAGTGATGTCGGAAGAATTGCTAATGAACTCAAAATGATGCTAACAGTAATGTAGTAAGAATTGCTAATGAACTTAAAATGATGCTAACAGTAATGTAGTGATAGTTGCTAATCAACTCAGTGATGCTTACTTTAATGTAGTAAGAGTTTCGAAAAACCTCAAAGTCATGCTGACAGTCATTTATTAATAGTTGCTAATGAACTCAATTCAATGCGACAGTGATGTCGTGAGAATTGCTCAACAACTCAAAATGATGCTAACAGTAATGTAGTGATAGTTGCTAATGAACTCAAAGTGATGTTGACAGTAATGTAGTAAGAGTTGCTACGAACCTTAAAATAATGCAACAATAATGTAGTAAGAGTTGCTACGAACCTCAAAATATTGCGACAGTGATGTCAGAAGAATTGCTAATGATCTCAAAATGATGCGACAGTGATGTAGTAAGAATTGCTCATGAACTCAAAATGATGCAAACAGTAATGTAGTGATAGTTCCTAATCAAGTCAGTGATGCTTACAGTAATGTAGTATGTGTTTCGAATAACCTCAAAAGTGATGGTGACAGTCATGTAGGAAGAGTTGCTACGAACCTCAAAATAATGCGACAGTGATGTCAGAAGAATTGCTAATGATCTCAAAATGATGCGACAGTGATGTAGTAAGAATTGCTAATGAACTAAAGATGATGCTAACAGTAATGGAGTGAAACTTTCGAATAACCTCAAAGTGATGCTGAATGTCATGTAGTAAGTGTTGCTACAAAACTCAAAATAATGCGAAAGTAATGTAGTAAAAGTTGCTACGAACCTCAAAATATTGCGACAGTGATGTCGGAAGAATTGCTCATGAACTCAAGATGATGCTAACAGTAATGGAGTGATAGTTGCTAAGAAACTCAGTGATGCTTAAAGTAATGTAGTAAGAGTTTCGAACAACCTCAAAGTGATGCTGACAGTCATTTAGTAAGAGTTGCTAATGAACTCAATTTAATGCCACAGTGATGTCGTGAGAATTGCTCAACAACTCAAAATGATGCTAACAGTAATGTAGTGATAGTTGCTAATAAACTCAAAGTGATGCTGACAGTAATGTAGTAAGAGTTGCTACGAACCTTAAAATAATGCAACAATAATGTAGTAAGAGTTGCTACGAACCTCAAAATATTGCGACAGTGATGTCGGAAGAATTGCTCATGAAGTCAAGATGATGCGAACAGTAATGGAGTGAAACTTTAGAATAACCTCAAAGTGATGCTGACAGTCATGTAGTAAGTGTTGCTACAAACCTCAAAATAATGCGACAGTAATGTAGTAAAAGTTGCTACCAACCTCAAAATATTGCAAAAGTGATGTCGGAAGAACTGCTAATGAACTCAAGATGATACTAACAGTAATGTAGTGATAGTTGCAAAGAAACTCAGTGATGCTTACAGTAATGTAGAAAGAGTTTCGAACAACCTCAAAGTGATGCTGACAGTCATTTAGGAAGAGTTGCTAATGAACTCAATTTAATGCTACAGTGATGTCGTGAGAATTGCTCAACAACTCAAAATGATGCTAACACTAATGTAGTGATAGTTGCTAATAAACTCAAAGTGATGCTGACAGTAATGTAGTAAGAGTTGCTGCGAACCTTAAAATAATGCAACAATAATGTAGTAAGAGTTGCTACGAACCTCAAAATATTGCGACAGTGATGTCGGAAGAATTGCTAATGATCTCAAAATGATGCGACATTGATGTAGAAAGAATTGCTAATGAACTCAAAATGATGATAACAGTAATGGAGTGAAACTTTCAAATAACCTCAAAGTGATGCTGACAGTCATGTAGTAATTGTTTCGAATAACCTCAAAGTGATGCTGACAGTCATGTAGTAAGAGTTGCTACGGACCTCAAAATAATGCGACAGTAATGTAGTAAACGTTGCTACGAACCTCAAAATATTGCGACAGTGATGTCGGAAGAATTGCTAATGAACTCAAAATGATGCTTACAGTAATGTAGTAAGAGTTTCGAAAAACCTCAAAGTGATGCTGACAGTCATTTAGAAAGAGTTGCTAATGAACTCAATTCAATGCGACAGTGATGTCGTGAGAATTGCTCAACAACTCAAAATGATGCTAACAGTAATGTAGTGATAGTTGCTAATGAACTCAAAGTGATGTTGACAGTAATGTAGTAAGAGTTGCTACGAACCTTAAAATAATGCAACAATAATGTAGTAAGAGTTGCTACGAACCTCAAAATATTGCGTCAGTGATGTCAGAAGAATTGCTAATGATCTCAAAATGATGCGACAGTGATGTAGTAAGAATTGCTAATGAACTCAAAATGATGCTAACAGTAATGTAGTGATAGTTCCTAATCAAGTCAGTAATGCTTACAGTAATGTAATATGTGTTTCGAATAACCTCAAAAGTGATGGTGACAGTCATGTAGGAATAGTTGCTACGAACCTCAAAATAATGCGACAGTGATGTCAGAATAATTGCTCATGAACTCAAAATGATGCTAACAGTAATGGAGTGAACGTTTCGAATAACCTCAAAGTGATGCTGACAGTCATGTACTAAGAGTTGCTACGAACCTCAAAATAATGCGACAGTGATGTCGGAAGAATTGCTAATGATCTCAAAATGATGCGACACTGATGTAGTAAGAATTGCTAATGAACTCAAAATGATGCTAACAGTAATGTAGTGATAGTTGCTAATAAACTCAAAGTGATGCTGACAGTCATGTAGTAAGTGTTGCTATGAACCTCAAAATATTGCGACAGTGATGTCGTGATAATTGCTCATGAACTCAAAATGATGCTAACAGTAATTTAGTGATAGTTGCTAATAAACTCAAAGTGATGCTTACAGTAATGTAGTGAGAGTTGCTAATCAACTCAGTGAGGCTTACAGTAATGTAGTAAGTGTTTCGAATAACCTCAAAGTGATGGTGACAGTCATGTAGTAAGAGTTGCTACGAACCTCAAAATAATGCGACAGTGACGTCAGAAGAATTGCTAAAGATCTCAAAATGATGCGACAGTGATTTAGTAAGAATTGCTAATGAGCTCAAAATGATGCTAACAGTAATGAAGTGAACGTTGCGAATAACCTCAAAGTGATGCTGACAGTCTTGTACTAAGAGTTGCTACGAACCTCAAAATAATGCGACAGTGATGTCGGAAGAATTGCTAATGATCTCAAAATGATGCGACACTGATGTAGTAAGAATTGCAAATGAACTCAAAATGAAGCTAGGAGTAATGGAGTGAAACTTTCAAAATAACCTCAAAGTGATGATTACAGTCATGTAGTAAGTGTTGCTACGAACCTCAAAATAATGCGACAGTAATGTAGTAAAAGTTGCTATGAACCTCAAAATATTGCGACAGTGATGTCGGAAGAATTGCCAATGAACTCAAGATGATGCTAACAGTAATGTAGTGATAGTTGCTAATCAAGTCAGTGATGCTTATAGTAATGTAGTAAGAGTTTCGAACAACCTCAAAGTGATGCTGACAGTCATTTAGTAAGAGTTGCTCATGAACTCAATTTAATGCTACAGTGATGTCGTGAGAATTGGTAATGATCTCAAAATGATGCTACCAGTAATGGAGTGAACGTTTCGAATAACCTCAAAGTGATGCTGACAGTCATGTAGTAAGAGTTGCTACGAACCTTACAATATTGCGACAGTGATGTCGGAAGAATTGCTAATGATCTCAAACTGATGCGACAGTGATTTAGTAAGAATTGCTAATGAACTCAAAATGATGCTAACAGTAATGGAGTGAACGTTTCGAATAACCTCAAAGTGATGCTGACCGTCATGTAGTAAGAGTTGCTACGAACCTCAAAATAATGCGACAGTGATGTCGGAAGAATTGCTAATGATCTCAAAATGATGCTAGCAGTAATGGAGTGAAACTTTCAAAATAACCTCAAAGTGATGCTTACAGTCATGTAGTAAGTGTTGCTACGAACCTCAAAATAATGCGACAGTAATGTAGTAAAAGTTGCTATGAACCTCAAAATATTGCGACAGTGATGTCGGAAGAATTGCCAATGAACTCAAGATGATGCTAACAGTTAGTAGTGATAGTTGCTAATCAAGTCAGTGATGCTTATAGTAATGTAGTAAGAGTTTCGAACAACCTCAAAGTGATGCTGACAGTCATTTAGTAAGAGTTGCAAATGAACTCAATTTAATGCTACAGTGATGTCGTGAGAATTGCTCATGAACTCAAAATGATGCTAACAGTAATGTAGTGATAGTTGCGAATAAACTCAAAGTGATGCTGACAGTAATGTAGTAAGAGTTTCTACGAACCTTAAAATAATGCAACAATAATGTAGTAAGAGTTGCTACGAACCTCAAAATAATGTGACAGTGATGTCGGAAGAATTGCTAATGATCTCAAAATGATGCGACACTGATGTAGTAAGAATTGCTAATGAACTCAAAATGATGCTAACAGTAATGTAGTGATAGTTGCTAATCAACTCAGTGATGCTTACAGTAATGTAGTAAGTGTTTCGAATAACCTCAAAGTGATGCTGACAGTCATGTACTAAGAGTTGCTACGAACCTCAAAATAATGCGACAGTAATGTAGTAAAAGTTGCTACGAACCTCAAAATATTGCGACAGTGATGTCGGAAGAATTGCTAATGAACTCAAAATGATGCTAACAGTAATGTAGTGATAGTTGCTAATCAACTCAGTGATGCTTACAGTAATGTAGTAAGTGTTTCGAACAACCTCAAAGTGATGCTGACAGTCATGTAGAAAGAGTTGCTAAGAAACCTCAAAATAATGCGACAGTGATGTCGGAAGAATTGCTAATGATCTCAAAATGATGCGACAGTGATGTAGTAAGAATTGCTAATGAACTCAAAATGATGCTAACAGTAATGGAGTGAAAGTTTCGAATAACCTCAAAGTGATGCTGACAGTCATGTAGTAAGTGTTGCTACGAACCTCAAAATAATGCGACAGTGATGTCGGAAGAATTGCTAATGAACTCAAAATGATGCTAACAGTAATGTAGTGAAAGTTGCTAATTAACTCAGTGATGCTTACAGTAATGTAGGAAGTGTTTCGAAAAAACAAAAAGTGATGCTGTCAGTCATGTAGTAACAGTTGCTGCTAACCTCAAAATGATGCTAACAGTAATGTCGTGATAGTTGCTAATAAACTCAAAGTGATGCTGACAGTAATGTAGTAAGAGTTGCTACGAACCTTTAAATAATGCAACAATAATGTAGTCAGAATTGCTAATGATCTCAAAATAATGCGACAGTGATGTCAGAAGAATTGCTAAAGATCTCAAAATGATGCGACAGTGATTTAGTAAGAATTGCTACTGAACTCAAAATGATGCTAGCAGTAATGGAGTGAACGTTTCGAATAACCTCACAGTGATGCTGACAGTCATGTACTAAGTGTTGCTACGAACCTAAAAATAATGCGACATTAATGTAGTAAAAGTTGATACGAACCTCAAAATATTGCGACAGTGATGTCGGAAGAATTGCTAATGAACTCAAAATGATGCTAGCAGTAATGTAGTGATAGTTGCTAATCAAGTCAGTGATGCTTACAGTCATGTAGTAAGTGTTTCGAACAACCTCAAAGTGATGCTGACAGTCATGTAGTAAGAGTTGCTACTAACCTCAAAATAATGCGACAGTGATGTCAGAAGAATTGGTAATGAACTCAAAATGATGCTAACAGTAATGTAGTGATAGTTGCTAATTAACTCAAAGTGATGCTGATAGTAATATAGTAAGTGCTTCGAACATACTCAAAGTGATTCTGACAGTCATGTAGTAAGGGTTGCTATGAACCTTAAAAAAATGCAAAAGTAAAGAAGTAAGAGTTGCTTCGAACCTCAAAATAATGCGACAGTGATGTCAGAAGAATTGGTAATGATCTCAAACTGATGGGACAGTGATGTCGTAAGAATTGCTAATGAACTCAAGATGATGCTAACAATAATGTAGTGATAGTTGCTAATGAACTCAGTGATGCTTACAGTAATGTAGTAAGAGTTTCGAACAACCTCAAAGTGATGCTGACAGTCATGTTGTAGGAGTTTCTACGAACCTCAAAATAATGCGACAGTGATGTCGGAAGAATCGCTAATGATCTCAAAATGATGCGACAGTGATGTAGTAAGAATTGCGAATTAACTCAAAATGATGCTAACAGTAATGGAGTGAAAGTTTTAAATAACCTCAAAGTGATGCTGACAGTCATGTAGTAAGTGTTGCTATGAACCTCAAAATATTGCGACAGTGATGTCGTGAGAATTGCTCATGAACTCAAAATGATGCTAACAGTAATGTAGTGATAGTTGCTAATAAACTCAAAGTGATGCTGACAGTCATGCAGTAAGAGTTGCGACGAACCTTAAAATAATGCAACAATAATATAGTAAGAGTTGCTACGAACCTCAAAATATTGCGACAGTGATGTCGGAAGAACTGCTAATGATCTCAAAAAGATGTGAAACTGATGTAGTAAGAATTGCTAATGAACTCAAAATGATGCTAACAGTAATGGAGTGAAACTTTCGAATAACCTCAAAGTGATGCTGACAGTCATGTAGTAAGTGTTGCTACGAACCTCAAAATAATGCGACAGTAATGTAGAAAAAGTTGCTACGAACCTCAAAATATTGCGACAGTGATGTCGGGAGAATTGCTAATGAACTCAAGATGATGCTAACAGTAATGTAGTGATAGTTGCTAATCAACTCAGTGATGCTTACAGTAATGTAGTAAGTGTTTCGAATAACCTCAAAGTGATGCTGACAGTCATGTAGAAAGAGTTGCTACGAACCTCAAAATAATGCGACAGTGATGTCGGAAGAATTGCTAATGATCTCAAAATGATGCGACAGTGATGTAGTAAGAATTGCAAATGAACTCAAAATGATGCTAACAGTAATGGAGTGAAAGTTTCGAATAACCTCAAAGTGATGCTGACAGTCATGTAGTAAGTGTTGCTACGAACCTCAAAATAATGCGACAGTAATGTAGTAAAAGTTGCTACGAACCTCAAAATATTGCGAAAGTGATGTCGGAAGAACTGCTAATGAACTCAAGATGATGCAAACAGTAATGTAGTGACAGTTGCTAATTAACTCAGTGATGCTTACAGTAATGTAGGAAGTGTTTCGAAAAAAACAAAAAGTGATGCTGTCAGTCATGTAGTAAGAGTTGTTACTAACCTCAATTTAATGCTACAGTGATGTCTATGAATTGCTAATAAACTCAAAATGACGCTAACAGTAATGTAGTGATAGTTGGTAATAAACTCAAAATGATGCTGAAAGTAATGTAGTGATAGTTGCTAATCAACTCAGTGATGCTTACAGTAATGTAGTAAGTGTTTCGAACAACCTCAAAGTGATGCTGACAGTCATGTAGTAAGTGTTGCTACGAACCTCAAAATATTGCGACAGTTATGTCGGAAGAATTGCTAATGAACTCAAAATGATGCTAACAGTAATGTAGTGATAGTTGCTAATTAACTCAGTGATGCTTACAGTAATGTAGTAAGTGTTTCGAACAACCTAAAAGTGATGCTGTCAGTCATGTAGTAAAAGTTGCTTCTAACCTCAAAATGATGCTAACAGTAATGTAGTGATAGTTGCAAATCAACTCAGTGATGCTGACAGTGATGTAGTAAGTGTTTCGAAACACCTCAAAGTGATGCTTACAGTCTTGTACTAAGAGTTGCTACGAACCTCAAAATAATGCGACAGTAATGTAGTAAAAGTTGCTACGAACCTCAAAATATTGCGACAGTGATGTCTGAAGAATTGCTAATGAACTCAAGATGATGCTAACAGTAATGGAGTGAAACTTTCGAATAACCTCAAAGTGATGCTGACAGTCATTTAGTAAGAGTTGCTAATGAACTCAATTTAATGCTACAGTGATGTCGTGAGAATTGCTCAACAACTCAAAATGGTGCTAACAGTAATGGAGTGAAACCTTCGAATAACCTCAAAGTGATGCTGAGAGTCATGTATTAAGTGTTGCTACGAACCTCAAAATAATGCTACAGTAATGTAGTAAAAGTTGCTACGAACCTCAAAATGTTGCGAAAGTGATGTCTGAAGAATTGCTAATAAACTCAAAATGATGCTAACAGTAATGTAGTGATAGTTGCTAATCAACTCAGTGATGCTTACAGTAATGTCGTAAGTGTTTCGAATAACCTCAAAGTGATGCTGACAGTCATGTCTTAAGAGTTGCTATGAACCTCAAAATAATGCGACAGTGATGTCGGAAGAATTGCTAATGATCTCAAAATGATGCGACAGTGATGTAGTAAGAATTGCTAATGAACTCAAAATGATGCTAACAGTAATGGAGTGAATGTTTCGAATAACCTCAAAGTGATGCTGACAGTCATGTACTAATAGTTGCTACGAACCTCAAAATATTGCGACAGTGATTTCGGAAGAATTGCTAATGAACTCAAGATGATGCTAACAGTAATGGAGTGAAACTTTCGAACAACCTCAAAGTGATGCTGACAGTCATTTAGTAAAAGTTGCTAATGAACTCAATTCAATGCTACAGTGATGTCGTGAGAATTGCTCATAAACTCAAAATGATGCTAACAGTAATGTAGTGATAGTTGCTAATAAACTCAAAGTGATGCTGACAGTCATGTAGTAAGAGTTGCTACGAACCTCAAAATACTGCGACAGTAATATAGTAAAAGTTGCAACGAAAACCTCAAAATATTGCGACAGTGATGTCGGAAGAATTGCAAATGAACTCAAAATGATGCTAACAGTAATGTAGTGATAGTTGCTAATCAAGTCAGTGATGCTTACAGTAATGTAGTAAGTGTTTCGAATAACCTCAAAGTGATGCTGACAGTCAGGTAGTAAGAGTTGCTACGAACCTCAATATAATGCTACAGTAATGTCGTAAAAGTTGCTACGAACCTCAAAATATTGCAAAAGTGATGTCGGAAGAACTGCTAATGAACTCAAAATGATGCTAACAGTAATGTAGTGATAGTTGCTAATCAAGTCAGTGATGCTTACAGTAATGTAGTAAGTGTTTCGAATAACCTCAAAGTGATGCTGACAGTCATGTAGTAAGAGTTGCTACAAACCTCAATGTAATGCTACAGTAATGTCGTAAAAGTTGCTACGAACCTCAAAATATTGCGACAGTGATGTCGGAAGAATTGCTAATGAACTTTAAATGATGCTAACAGTAATGTAGTGATAGTTGCTAATCAACTCAGTGATGCTGACAGTAATGTAGTAAGTGTTTCGAATAACCTCAAAGTGATGCTGACAGTCATGTAGAAAGAGTTGCTACGAACCTCAAAATAATGCGACAGTGATGTCGGAAGAATTGCTAATGATCTCAAAATGATGCTAACAGTAATGGAGTGAAAGTTTCGAATAACCTCAAAGTGATGCTGACAGTCATGTAGTAAGTGTTGCTACGAACCTCAAAATAATGCGACAGTAATGTAGTAAAAGTTGCTACGAACCTCAAAATATTGCGAAAGTGATGTCGGAAGAACTGCTAATGAACTCAAGATGATGCAAACAGTAATGTAGTGACAGTTGCTAATTAACTCAGTGATGCTTACAGTAATGTAGGAAGTGTTTCGAAAAAAACAAAAAGTGATGCTGTCAGTCATGTAGTAAGAGTTGTTACTAACCTCAATTTAATGCTACAGTGATGTCTATGAATTGCTAATAAACTCAAAATGACGCTAACAGTAATGTAGTGATAGTTGGTAATAAACTCAAAATGATGCTGAAAGTAATGTAGTGATAGTTGCTAATCAACTCAGTGATGCTTACAGTAATGTAGTAAGTGTTTCGAACAACCTCAAAGTGATGCTGACAGTCATGTAGTAAGTGTTGCTACGAACCTCAAAATATTGCGACAGTTATGTCGGAAGAATTGCTAATGAACTCAAAATGATGCTAACAGTAATGTAGTGATAGTTGCTAATTAACTCAGTGATGCTTACAGTAATGTAGTAAGTGTTTCGAACAACCTAAAAGTGATGCTGTCAGTCATGTAGTAAAAGTTGCTTCTAACCTCAAAATGATGCTAACAGTAATGTAGTGATAGTTGCAAATCAACTCAGTGATGCTGACAGTGATGTAGTAAGTGTTTCGAAACACCTCAAAGTGATGCTTACAGTCTTGTACTAAGAGTTGCTACGAACCTCAAAATAATGCGACAGTAATGTAGTAAAAGTTGCTACGAACCTCAAAATATTGCGACAGTGATGTCTGAAGAATTGCTAATGAACTCAAGATGATGCTAACAGTAATGGAGTGAAACTTTCGAATAACCTCAAAGTGATGCTGACAGTCATTTAGTAAGAGTTGCTAATGAACTCAATTTAATGCTACAGTGATGTCGTGAGAATTGCTCAACAACTCAAAATGGTGCTAACAGTAATGGAGTGAAACCTTCGAATAACCTCAAAGTGATGCTGAGAGTCATGTATTAAGTGTTGCTACGAACCTCAAAATAATGCTACAGTAATGTAGTAAAAGTTGCTACGAACCTCAAAATGTTGCGAAAGTGATGTCTGAAGAATTGCTAATAAACTCAAAATGATGCTAACAGTAATGTAGTGATAGTTGCTAATCAACTCAGTGATGCTTACAGTAATGTCGTAAGTGTTTCGAATAACCTCAAAGTGATGCTGACAGTCATGTCTTAAGAGTTGCTATGAACCTCAAAATAATGCGACAGTGATGTCGGAAGAATTGCTAATGATCTCAAAATGATGCGACAGTGATGTAGTAAGAATTGCTAATGAACTCAAAATGATGCTAACAGTAATGGAGTGAATGTTTCGAATAACCTCAAAGTGATGCTGACAGTCATGTACTAATAGTTGCTACGAACCTCAAAATATTGCGACAGTGATTTCGGAAGAATTGCTAATGAACTCAAGATGATGCTAACAGTAATGGAGTGAAACTTTCGAACAACCTCAAAGTGATGCTGACAGTCATTTAGTAAAAGTTGCTAATGAACTCAATTCAATGCTACAGTGATGTCGTGAGAATTGCTCATAAACTCAAAATGATGCTAACAGTAATGTAGTGATAGTTGCTAATAAACTCAAAGTGATGCTGACAGTCATGTAGTAAGAGTTGCTACGAACCTCAAAATACTGCGACAGTAATATAGTAAAAGTTGCAACGAAAACCTCAAAATATTGCGACAGTGATGTCGGAAGAATTGCAAATGAACTCAAAATGATGCTAACAGTAATGTAGTGATAGTTGCTAATCAAGTCAGTGATGCTTACAGTAATGTAGTAAGTGTTTCGAATAACCTCAAAGTGATGCTGACAGTCAGGTAGTAAGAGTTGCTACGAACCTCAATATAATGCTACAGTAATGTCGTAAAAGTTGCTACGAACCTCAAAATATTGCAAAAGTGATGTCGGAAGAACTGCTAATGAACTCAAAATGATGCTAACAGTAATGTAGTGATAGTTGCTAATCAAGTCAGTGATGCTTACAGTAATGTAGTAAGTGTTTCGAATAACCTCAAAGTGATGCTGACAGTCATGTAGTAAGAGTTGCTACAAACCTCAATGTAATGCTACAGTAATGTCGTAAAAGTTGCTACGAACCTCAAAATATTGCGACAGTGATGTCGGAAGAATTGCTAATGAACTTTAAATGATGCTAACAGTAATGTAGTGATAGTTGCTAATCAACTCAGTGATGCTGACAGTAATGTAGTAAGTGTTTCGAATAACCTCAAAGTGATGCTGACAGTCATGTAGAAAGAGTTGCTACGAACCTCAAAATAATGCGACAGTGATGTCGGAAGAATTGCTAATGATCTCAAAATGATGCTAACAGTAATGGAGTGAAAGTTTCGAATAACCTCAAAGTGATGCTGACAGTCATGTAGTAAGTGTTGCTACGAACCTCAAAATAATGCGACAGTAATGTAGTAAAAGTTGCTAAGAACCTCAAAATATTGCGAAAGTGATGTCGGAAGAACTGCTAATGAACTCAAGATGATGCAAACAGTAATGTAGTGACAGTTGCTAATTAACTCAGTGATGCTTACAGTAATGTAGGAAGTGTTTCGAAAAAAACAAAAAGTGATGCTGTCAGTCATGTAGTAAGAGTTGTTACTAACCTCAATTTAATGCTACAGTGATGTCTATGAATTGCTAATAAACTCAAAATGACGCTAACAGTAATGTAGTGATAGTTGGTAATAAACTCAAAATGATGCTTAAAGTAATGTAGTGATAGTTGCTAATCAACTCAGTGATGCTTACAGTAATGTAGTAAGTGTTTCGAACAACCTCAAAGTGATGCTGACAGTCATGTAGTAAGTGTTGCTACGAACCTCAAAATATTGCAACAGTTATGTCGGAAGAATTGCTAATGAACTCAAAATGATGCTAACAGTAATGTCGGAAGAATTGCTAATGAACTCAAAATGATGCTAACAGTAATGTAGTGATAGTTGCTAATCAAGTCAGTGATGCTTACAGTAATGTAGTAAGTGTTTCGAATAACCTCAAAGTGATGCTGACAGTCATGTAGTAAGAGTTGCTACGAACCTCAATATAATGCTACAGTAATGTCGTAAAAGTTGCTACGAACCTCAAAATATTGCAAAAGTGATGTCGGAAGAACTGCTAATGAACTCAAAATGATGCTAACAGTAATGTAGTGATAGTTGCTAATCAAGTCAGTGATGCTTACAGTAATGTTGTAAGTGTTTCGAATAACCTCAAAGTGATGCTGACAGTCATGTAGTAAGAGTTGCTACGAACCTCAATGTAATGCTACAGTAATGTCGTAAAAGTTGCTACGAACCTCAAAATATTGCGACAGTGATGTCGGAAGAATTGCTAATGAACTTAAAATGATGCTAACAGTAATGTAGTGATAGTTGCTAATCAACTCAGTGATGCTTACAGTAATGCAGTAAGTGTTTCGAATAACCTCAAAGTGATGCTGACAGTCATGTACTAAGAGTTGCTACGAACCTCAAAATAATGCGACAGTAATGTAGTAAAAGTTGCTACGAACCTCAAAATATTGCGACAGTGATGTCGGAAGAATTGCTAATGAACTCAAAATGATGCTAACAGTAATGTAGTGATAGTTGCTAATCAACTCAGTGATGCTTACAGTAATGTAGTAAGTGTTTCGAACAACCTCAAAGTGATGCTGACAGTCATGTAGAAAGAGTTGCTAAGAAACCTCAAAATAATGCGACAGTGATGTCGGAAGAATTGCTAATGATCTCAAAATGATGCGACAGTGATGTAGTAAGAATTGCAAATGAACTCAAAATGATGCTAACAGTAATGGAGTGAAAGTTTCGAATAACCTCAAAGTGATGCTGACAGTCATGTAGTAAGTGTTGCTACGAACCTCAAAATAATGCGACAGTAATGTAGTAAAAGTTGCTACGAACCTCAAAATATTGCGAAAGTGATGTCGGAAGAACTGCTAATGAACTCAAGATGATGCAAACAGTAATGTAGTGACAGTTGCTAATTAACTCAGTGATGCTTACAGTAATGTAGGAAGTGTTTCGAAAAAAACAAAAAGTGATGCTGTCAGTCATGTAGTAAGAGTTGTTACTAACCTCAATTTAATGCTACAGTGATGTCTATGAATTGCTAATAAACTCAAAATGACGCTAACAGTAATGTAGTGATAGTTGGTAATAAACTCAAAATGATGCTTAAAGTAATGTAGTGATAGTTGCTAATCAACTCAGTGATGCTTACAGTAATGTAGTAAGTGTTTCGAACAACCTCAAAGTGATGCTGACAGTCATGTAGTAAGTGTTGCTACGAACCTCAAAATATTGCGACAGTTATGTCGGAAGAATTGCTAATGAACTCAAAATGATGCTAACAGTAATGTAGTGATAGTTGCTTATTAACTCAGTGATGCTTACAGTAATGTAGAAAGTGTTTCGAACAACCTAAAAGTGATGCTGTCAGTCATGTAGTAAAAGTTGCATCTAACCTCAAAATGATGCTAACAGTAATGTAGTGATAGTTGCAAATCAACTCAGTGATGCTCACAGTGATGTAGTAAGTGTTTCGAAACACCTCAAAGTGATGCTTACAGTCTTGTACTAAGAGTTGCTACGAACCTCAAAATAATGCGACAGTAATGTAGTAAAAGTTGCTACGAACCTCAAAATATTGCGACAGTGATGTCTGAAGAATTGCTAATGAACTCAAGATGATGCTAACAGTAATGGAGTGAAACTTTCGAATAACCTCAAAGTGATGCTGACAGTCATTTAGTAAGAGTTGCTAATGAACTCAATTTAATGCTACAGTGATGTCGTGAGAATTGCTCAACAACTCAAAATGGTGCCAACAGTAATGGAGTGAAACCTTCGAATAACCTCAAAGTGATGCTGAGAGTCATGTATTAAGGGTTGCTACGAACCTCAAAATAATGCTACAGTAATGTAGTAAAAGTTGCTACGAACCTCAAAATGTTGCGAAAGTGATGTCGGAAGAATTGCTAATAAACTCAAAATGATGCTAACAGTAATGTAGTGATAGTTGCTAATCAACTCAGTGATGCTTACAGTAATGTCGTAAGTGTTTCGAATAACCTCAAAGTGATGCTGACAGTCATGTCTTAAGAGTTGCTATGAACCTCAAAATAATGCGACAGTGATGTCGGAAGAATTGCTAATGATCTCAAAATGATGCGACAGTGATGTGGTAAGAATTGCTAATGAACTCAAAATGATGCTAACAGTAATGGAGTGAATGTTTCGAATAACCTCAAAGTGATGCTGACAGTCATGTACTAATAGTTGCTACGAACCTCAAAATATTGCGACAGTGATTTCGGAAGAATTGCTAATGAACTCAAGATGATGCTAACAGTAATGGAGTGAAACTTTCGAACAACCTAAAAGTGATGCTGACAGTCATTTAGTAAAAGTTGCTAATGAACTCAATTCAATGCTACAGTGATGTCGTGAGAATTGCTCATAAACTCAAAATGATGCTAACAGTAATGTAGTGATAGTTGCTAATAAACTCAAAGTGATGCTGACAGTCATGTAGTAAGAGTTGCTACGAACCTCAAAATACTGCGACAGTAATATAGTAAAAGTTGCAACGAAAACCTCAAAATATTGCGACAGTGATGTCGGAAGAATTGCAAATGAACTCAAAATGATGCTAACAGTAATGTCGGAAGAATTGCCAATGAACTCAAAATGATGCTAACAGTAATGTAGTGATAGTTGCTAATCAAGTCAGTGATGCTTACAGTAATGTAGTAAGTGTTTCGAATAACCTCAAAGTGATGCTGACAGTCATGTAGTAAGAGTTGCTACGAACCTCAATATAATGCTACAGTAATGTCGTGAAAGTTGCTACGAACCTCAAAATATTGCGACAGTGATGTCGGAAGAATTGCTAATGAACTTAAAATGATGCTAACAGTAATGTAGTGATAGTTGCTAATCAACTCAGTGATGCTTACAGTAATGTAGTAAGTGTTTCGAATAACCTCAAAGTGATGGTGACAGTCATGTAGTAAGAGTTGCGACGAACCTCAAAATAATGCGACAGTGATGTCGGAAGAATTGCTAAAGATCTCAAAATGATGCGACAGTGATTTAGAAAGGATTGCTCATGAACTCAAAATGATGCTAACAGTAATGGAGTGAACGTTGCGAATAACCTCAAAGTGATGCTGACAGTCTTGTACTAAGAGTTGCTACGAACCTCAAAATAATGCGACAGTGATGTCGGAAGAATTGCTAATGATCTCAAAATGATGCGACAGTGATGTAGGAAGAATTGCTAATGAACTCAAAATGATGCAAACAGTAATGGAGTGAAACTTTCGAATAACCTCAAAGTGATGCTGACAGTCTTGTACTAAGAGTTGCTACGAACCTCAAAATAATGCGACAGTGATGTCGGAAGAATTGCTAATGAACTCAAAATGATGCCAACAGTCATGTAGTGATAGTTGCTAATCAAGTCAGTGATGCTTACAGTAATGTAGTAAGTGTTTCGAACAACCTCAAAGTGATGGTGACAGTCATGTAGTAAGAGTTGCTACGAACCTCAAAATAATGCGACAGTGATATCAGAGGAATTGCTAAAGATCTAAAAATGATGCGACAGTGATGTCAGAAGAATTGGTAATGATCTCAAAATGATGCTAACAGTAATGGAGTGAAAGTTTGGAATAACCTCAAAGTGATGCTGACAGTCATGTAGTAAGAGTTGCTACGAACCTTAAAAAAATGCGACAGTAATGTAGTAAAAGTTGCTACAAACCTCAAAATATTGCGACAGTGATGTCGGAAGAATTGCTAATGATCTCAAAATGATGCGACAGTAATGTAGTGATAGTTAATAATTAAGTCAGTGATGCTTACAGTAATGTAGTAAGTGTTTTGAACAACCTCATAGTGATGCTGACAGTCATGTAGTCGGAGTTGCTACGAACCTCAAAATAATGCGACAGTGATGTCAGAAGAATTGGCAATGATCTCAAAATGATGCTAACAGTAATGTAGTGAACGTTTCGAATAACCTAGAAGTGATGCTGACAGTCATGTACTAAGATTTGCTACGAACCTCAAAATAATGCGACAGTAATGTAGTAAAAGTTGCTACGAACCTCAAAATATTGCGACAGTGATGTCGGAAGAATTGCTAATGAACTTAAAATGATGCTAAAAGTAATGTAGTGATAGTTGCTAATCAACTCAGTGATGTTTACAGTCATGTAGTAAGTGTTTCGAATAACCTCAAAGTTATGCTGACAGTCATGTAGTAACAGTTGCTACGAACCTCAAAATAATGCGAGAGTGATGTCGGAAGAATTGTTAATGATCTCAAAGTGATGCTGACAGTAACGTAGGAAGAGTTGCTACGAACCTCAAAATAATGCGGCAGTGATGTAAGAAGAATTGCTAAAGATCTCAAAATGATGCGACAGTGATTCAGTAAGAATTGCTAATGAACTCAAAATGATGCTAACAGTAATGGAGTGAAAGTTTCGAATAACCTCAAAGTGATGCTGACGGTCATGTAGTCAGAGTTGCTACGAACCTCAAAATAATGTGACAGTGATGTAGTAAAAGTTGCTACGAACCTCAAAATATTGCGACAGTGATGTCGGAAGATTTCTAATGAACTCAAAATGATGCTAACAGTAGTGTAGTGATAGTTGCTAATCGACTCAGTGATGCTTTCAGTAATGTAGTAAGTGTTTCGAACGACCTCAAAGTGATGCTGACAGTCATGTAGTAGGAGTTTCTTCGAACCTCAAAATAATGCGACAGTGATGTCGGAAGAATCGCTAATGAACTCAAAATGATGCTAACAGTAATGTGGTGATAGTTGCTAATCAACTCAGTGATGCTTACAGTAATGTTGTAAGTGTTTCGAAAAACCTCAAAATGATGGTGACAGTCATGTAGTAAGAGTTTCTACGAACCTCAAAATAATGCGACAGTGATGTCGGAAGAATTGCTAATGAACTCAAAATGATGCTAACAGTAATGTAGTGATAGTTGCTAATTAACTCAGTGATGCTGACAGTAATGTAGGAAGCGTTTCGAAAAAACCAAAAAGTGATGCTGTCAGTCATGTAGTAACAATTGCTTCTAACCTCAAAATGATGCTAACAGTAATGTAGTGATAGTTGCTAAGAAACTCAGTGATGCTTACAGTAATGTAGTAAGTGTTTCGAACAACCTCAAAGTGACGCTGACAGTCATGTAGTAAGAGTTGCTTCTAACCTCAAAATGATGCTAAAAGTAATGTAGTGATAGTTGCTACGAACCTCAAAATAATGCGACAGCGATGTCGGAAGAATTGCTAATGATCTCAAAGTGATGCGACAGTGATGTAGTAAGAATCGCTAATGAACTCAAAATGATGCTAAAAGTAATGGAGTGAAACTTTCGAATAACCTCAAAGTGATGCTGACAGTCAAGTCGTAAGAGTTGCTAAGAAACCTCAAAATAATGCGACAGTGATGTCGGAAGAATTGCTAATGATCTCAAAATGATGCGACAGTGATGTAGTAAGAATTGCTAATGAACTCAAAATGATGCTAACAGTAATGGAGTGAAAGTTTCGAATAACCTCAAAGTGATGCTGACAGTCATGTAGTAAGAGTTGCTACGAACCTTAAAATAATGCAACAATAATGTAGTAAGAGTTGCTACGAACCTCAAAATAATGTGACAGTGATGTCAGAAGAATTGCTAATGATCTCAAAATGATGTGACAGTGATGTAGTAAGAATTGCTAATGAACTCAAAATGATGCTAACAGTAATGGAGTGAAAGTTTCGAATAACCTCAAAGTGATGCTGAAAGTCATGTAGTAAGAGTTGCTAAAAACCTCAAAATAATGCAACAGTAATGTAGTAAAAGTTGCTACGAACCTCAAAATATTGCGACAGTGATTTCGGAAGAACTGCTAATGAACTCAAAATGATGCTAACAGTAATGTAGTGATAGTTGCTCATCAACTCAGTGATGCTTCCAGTAATGTAGTAAGTGTTTCGAACAACCTCAAAGTGATGCTGACAGTCATGTAGTAAGAGTTGCTACGAACCTCAAAATAATGCGACAGTGATGTAGTAAAAGTTGCTACGAACCTCAAAATATTGCGACAGTGATGTCAGAAGAATTGCTAATGAACTTAAAATGATGCTAACAGTAATGTAGTGATAGTTGCTAATAAACTCAGTGATGCTTACAGTAATGTAGTAAGTGTTTCGAATAACCTCAAAGTGATGCTGACAGTCATGTAGTAACAGTTGCTACGAACCTCAAAATAATGCGACAGTGATGTAGTAAGAATTGCTAATGAACTCAAAATGATGCTAACAGTAATGTAGTGATAGTTGCTAATCAACTCAGTGATGCTTAGAGGAATGTAGTAAGTGTTTCGAATAACCTCAAAGTGATGCTGACAGTCATGTAGTAAGAGTTGCTGCGAACCTCAAAATAATGCGAAAGTGACGTCAGAAGAATTGCTAAAGATCTCAAAATGATGCGACAGTGATTTAGTAAGAATTGCTAATGAATTCAAAATGATGCTAGCAGTAATGGAGTGAAACTTTCGAATAACCTCAAAGTGATGCTGACAGTCATGTACTAAGAGTTGCTACGAACCTGAAAATAATGCGACAGTGATGTCGGAAGAATTGCTAATGAACTCAAAATGATGCTAACAGTAATGTAGTGATAGTTGCTAATAAATTCAAAGTGATGCTGACAGTCATGTAGTAAGAGTTGCTACGAACCTTAAAATAATGCAACAATAATGTAGTAAGAGTTGCTTCGAACCTCAAAATAATGTGACAGTGATGTCAGAAGAATTGCTAATGATCTCAAAATGATGTGACAGTGATGTAGTAAGAATTGCTAATGAACTCAAAATGATGCTAACAGTAATGGAGTGAAAGTTTCGAATAACCTCAAAGTGATGCTGAAAGTCATGTAGTAAGAGTTGCTAAAAACCTCAAAATAATGCAACAGTAATGTAGTAAAAGTTGCTACGAACCTCAAAATATTGCGACAGTGATTTCGGAAGAACTGCTAATGAACTCAAAATGATGCTAACAGTAATGTAGTGATAGTTGCTCATCAACTCAGTGATGCTTCCAGTAATGTAGTAAGTGTTTCGAACAACCTCAAAGTGATGCTGACAGTCATGTAGTAAGAGTTGCTACGAACCTCAAAATAATGCGACAGTGATGTAGTAAAAGTTGCTACGAACCTCAAAATATTGCGACAGTGATGTCAGAAGAATTGCTAATGAACTTAAAATGATGCTAACAGTAATGTAGTGATAGTTGCTAATAAACTCAGTGATGCTTACAGTAATGTAGTAAGTGTTTCGAATAACCTCAAAGTGATGCTGACAGTCATGTAGTAACAGTTGCTACGAACCTCAAAATAATGCGACAGTGATGTAGTAAGAAATGCTAATGAACTCAAAATGATGCTAACAGTAATGTAGTGATAGTTGCTAATCAACTCAGTGATGCTTAGAGGAATGTAGTAAGTGTTTCGAATAACCTCAAAGTGATGCTGACAGTCATGTAGTAAGAGTTGCTGCGAACCTCAAAATAATGCGAAAGTGACGTCAGAAGAATTGCTAAAGATCTCAAAATGATGCGACAGTGATTTAGTAAGAATTGCTAATGAATTCAAAATGATGCTAGCAGTAATGGGGTGAACGTTTCGAATAACCTCAAAGTGATGCTGACAGTCATGTACTAAGAGTTGCTACGAACCTGAAAATAATGCGACAGTGATGTCGGAAGAATTGCTAATGAACTCAAAATGATGCTAACAGTAATGTAGTGATAGTTGCTAATCAACTCAGTGATGCTTGCAGTAATGTAGTAAGTGTTTCGAACAACCTCAAAGTGATGCTGACAGTCATGTAGTAAGAGTTGCTTCTAACCTCAAAATGATGCCAACAGTAAATTAGTGATAGTTGCTAATCAACTCAGTGATGCTTACAGTAATGTAGTAAGTGTTTCGAACAACCTCAAAGTGATTCTGACAGTCATGTAGTAAGGGTTGCTCCGAACCTTAAAAAATGCAACAGTAAAGTAGTAAGAGTTGCTTCAAACCTCAAAATAATGCGACAGTGATGTCAGAAGAATTGGTAATGATCTCAAACTGATGGGACAGTGATGTCGTAAGAATTGCTAATGAACTCAAGATGATGCTAACAATAATGTAGTGATAGTTGCTAATCAACTCAGTGATGCTTACAGTAATGTAGTAAGTGTTTCGAACAACCTCAAAGTGATGCTGACAGTCATGTAGTAAGAGTTGCGACGAACCTCAAAATAATGCGACAGTGATGTAGTAAAAGTTGCTACGAACCTCAAAATATTGCGATAGTGATGTCGGAAGATTTCGAATGAACTCAAAATGATGCTAACAGTAGTGTAGTGATAGTTGCTAATCGACTCAGTGATGCTTACAGTAATGTAGTAAGTGTTTCGGACGACCTCAAAGTGATGCTGACAGTCATGTAGTAGGAGTTTCTTCGAACCTCAAAATAATGCGACAGTGATGTCGGAAGAATTGCTAATGAACTCAAAATGATGCTAACAGTAATGTAGCGATAGTTGCTAATTAACTCTGTGATGCTTACAGTAATGTAGTGATAGTTGCATATCAACTCAGTGATGCTGACAGTGATGTAGTCAGAGTTTCGAACAACCTCAAAGTGATGCTGACAGTCTTGTACTAAGAGTAACTACGAACCTCAAAATAATGCGACAGTAATGTAGTAAAAGTTGCTACGAACCTCAAAATATTGCGACAGTGATGTCGGAAGAATTGCTCATGAACTCAAAATGATGCGACAGTGATTTAGAAAGAATTGCTAATGAACTCAAAATGATGCTTACAGTAATGTAGTAAGAGTTGCGACCATCCTTTAAATAATGCAACAATAATGTAGTAAGAGTTGCTACCAACCTCAAAATAATGTGACAGTGATGTCAGAAGAATTGCTAATGATCTCAAAATGATGCGACAGTGATTTAGTAAGAATTGCTAATGAAGTCAAAATGATGCTTACAGTAATGGAGTGAACGTTTCGAATAACCTCAAAGTGATGCTGACAGTCATGTACTAAGAGTTGCTACGAACCTCAAAATAATGCGACAGTAATGTAGTAAAAGTTGCTACGAACCTCAAAATATTGCGACAGTGATGTCTGGAGAATTGATAATGAACTCAAAATGATGCTAACAGTAATGGAGTGATAGTTGCTAAGAAACTCAGTGATGCTTACAGTAATGTAGTTAGAGTTTCGAACAACCTCAAAGTGATGCTGACAGTCATTTAGTAAGAGTTGCTAATGAACTCAATTTAATGCTACAGTGATGTCGTGAGAATTGCTCAACAACTCAAAATGATGCTAACACTAATGTAGTGATAGTTGCAAATAAACTCAAAGTGATGCTGACAGTAATGTAGTAAGAGTTGCTACGAACCTTTAAATAATGCAACAATAATGTAGTAAGAGTTGCTACGAACCTCAAAATAATGTGACAGTGATGTCGGGTAGAATTGCTAATGATCTCGAAATGATGCGACAGTGATGTAGTAAGAATTGCTAATGAACTCAAAATGATGCTAACAGTAATGGAGTGAAACTTTCAAATAACCTCAAAGTGATGCTGACAGTCATGTAGTAAGTGTTGCTACGAACCTCTAAATAACGCGACAGTCATGCAGTAAAAGTTGCTACGAACCTCAAAATATTGCGACAGTGATGTCGGAAGAAATGCTAATGAACTCAAAATGATGCTAACAGTAATGTAGTGATAGTTGCTAATCAAGTCAGTGCTGCTTACAGTAATGTAGTAAGTGTTTCGAATAACCTCTAAGTGATGCTGACAGTCATGTAGTAAGAGTTGCTACGAACCTCAATATAATGCGACAGTAATGTAGTAAAAGTCGCTACGAACCTCAAAATATTGCGACAGTGATGTCAGAAGAATTGCTAATGATCTCAAAATATTGCGACAGTGATGTCAGAAGAATTGCTAAAGATCTCAAAATGATGCGACAGTGATTCAGAAAGAATTGCTAATGAATTCAAAATGATGCTAACAGTAATGGAGTGAACGTTTAGAATAACCTCAAAGTGATGCTGGCAGTCATGTACTAAGAGTTGCTACGAACCTCAAAATAATGCGACAGTAATGTAGTAAAAGTTGCTACGAACCTCAAAATATTGCGACAGTGATGTCGGAAGAATTGCTAATGAACTAAAATGATGCTAACAGTAATGGAGTGATAGTTGCTAAGAAACTCAGTGATGCTTACAGTAATGTAGTTAGAGTTTCGAACAACCTCAAAGTGATGCTGACAGTCATTTAGTAAGAGTTGCTAATGAACTCAATTTAATGCTACAGTGATGTCGTGAGAATTGCTCAACAACTCAAAATGATGCTAACACTAATGTAGTGAAAGTTGCAAATAAACTCAAAGTGATGCTGACATAAATGTCGTAAGAGTTGCTACGAACCTCAAAATAATGCGACAATAATGTAGTAAGAGTTGCTACGAACCTCAAAATATTGCGACAGTGATGTCGGAAGAATTGCTAATGAACTCAAAATGATGCTAACAGTAATGTAGTGATAGTTGTCAATCAACTCAGTGATGCTTACAGTAATATAGTAAGTGTTTCGAATAACCTCAAAGTGATGCTAAAATCATGTAGTAAGAGTTGCTACGAACCTCAAAATAATGCGACAGTAATGTAGTAAAAGTTGCTATGAACCTCAAAATATTGCGACAGTGATGTCGGAAGAATTGGTAATGAACTCAAAATGATGCTAAAAGTGATGTAGTGATAGTTGCTAATCAAGTCAGTGATGATTACAGTAATGTAGTAAGTGTTTCGAATAACCTCAAAGTGATGGTGACAGTCATGTAGTAAGAGTTGCTACGAACCTCAAAATAATGCAACAGTGATGTCAGAAGAATTGCTAAAGATCTCAAAATGATGCGACAGTGATTTAGTAAGAATTGCTCATGAACTCAAAATGATGCAAACAGTAATGGAGTGAACGTTTCGAATAACCTCAAAGTGATGCTGACAGTCTTGTACTAAGAGTTGCAATGAACCTCAAAGTAATGCGACAGTGATGTCGGAAGAATTGCTAATGATCTCAAAATGATGCGACAGTGATGTAATAAGAATTGCTAATGAACTCAAAATGATGCTACAGTGATGTCGTGAGAATTGCTCATGAACTCAAATAATGCAAACACTATAGTAGTGATAGTTGCTAAGAAACTCAGTGGTGCTTACAGTAATGTAGTAAGAGTTTCGAACAACCTCAAAGTGATGCTGACAGTCATTTAGTAAGAGTTGCTAATGAACTCAATTCAATGCTACAGTGATGTTGTGAGAATTGCTCATGAACTCAAAATGATGCTAACAGTAATGTAGTGATAGTTGCTAATAAACTCAAAGTGATGCTGACAGTAATGTAGTCAGAGTTGCTACGAACCTTTAAATAATGCAACAATAATGTAGTAAGAGTTGCTACCAACCTCAAAATAATGTGACAATGATTTTAGAAGAATTGCTAATGATCTCAAAATGATGCGACAGTGATTTAGTAAGAATTGCTAATGAACTCAAAATGATGCTAGCAGTAATGGAGTGAACGTTTCAAATAACCTCAAAGTGATGCTGACAGTCATGTAGTAAGTGTTGCTACGAACCTCAATATAATGCGACAGTAATGTAGTAAAAGTTGCTACGAACCTCAAAATATTGCGGCAGTGATGTCAGAAGAATTGCTAATGATCTCAAAATGATGCGACAGTGATGTAGTAAGAATTGCTAATGAACTCAAAATGATGCTAACAGTAATGGAGTGAAACTTTCGAATAAACTCAAAGTGATGCTGAGAGTAATGTAGTAAGAGTTGCGACGAACATCAAAATAATGCGACAGTGATGTAAGAAGAATTGCTAATGATCTCAAAATGATGCGAAAGTGATGTAGTAAGAATTGCTAATGAATTCAAAATGATGCTAACAGTAATGGAGTGAAACTTTCGAATAAACTCAAAGTGATGCTGACAGTAATGTAGTAAGAGTTGCTACGAACCTTAAAATAATGCAACAATAATGTAATAAGAGTTGCGACGAACATCAAAATAATGCGACAGTGATGTAAGAAGAATTGCTAATGATCTCAAAATGATGCGAAAGTGATGTAGTAAGAATTGCTAATGAATTCAAAATGATGCTAACAGTAATGGAGTGAAACTTTCGAATAAACTCAAAGTGATGCTGACAGTCATGTAGTAAGAGTTGCTACGAACCTCAATATAATGCGACAGTAATGTAGTAAAAGTTGCTACGAACCTCAAAATAATGCGACAGTAATGTAGTAAAAGTTGCTACGAACCTCAAAATATTGCGACAGTGATGTCAGAAGAATTGCTAATGATCTCAAAATGATGCTAACAGTAATGTAGTGATAGTTGCTAAGAAACTCAGTGATGCTTACAGTAATGTAGTAAGAGTTTCGAACAACCTCAAAGTGATGCTGTCAGTCATTTAGTAAGAGTTTCTAATGAACTCAATTTAATGCAACAGTGATGTCGGAAGAATTGCTAATGATCTCAAAATGATGCGACAGTGATGTAGTAAGAATTGCTCATGAACTCAAAATGATGCTAACAGTAATGGAGTGAAACTTTCGAATAACCTAAAAGTGATGCTTACAGTCATGTAGTAAGAGTTGCTACGAACCTCAAAATAATGCGACAGTCATGCAGTAAAAGTTGCTACGAACCTCAAAATATTGCGACAGTGATGTCGGAAGAATTGCTAATGAACTCAAAATGATGCTAACAGTAATGTAGTGATAGTTGCTAATCAAGACAGTGATGCTTACAGTAATGTAGTAAGAGTTTCGAATAACCTCAAAGTGATGCTGACAGTCATGTAGTAAGAGTTGCTACGAACCTCAATATAATGCGACATTAATGTAGTAAAAGTCGCTACGAACCTGAAAATATTGCGACAGTGATGTCAGAAGAATTGCTAAAGATCTCAAAATGATGCGACAGTGATTCAGAAAGAATTGCTCATGAAGTCAAAATGATGCTAAAAGTAATGGAGTGAACGTTTCGAATAACCTCAAAGTGATGCTGACAGTCTTGTACTAAGAGTTGCTACGAATCTCAAAATAATGCGACAGTGATGTCAGAAGAATTGCTAATGATCTCAAAATGATGCGACAGTGATGTAGTAAGAATTGCTAATGAACTCAAAATGATGCTAACAGTAATGGAGTGAAACTTTCGAATAACCTCAAAGTGATGGTGACAGTCATAAGGAAGAGTTGCTACGAACCTCAAAATAATGCGACAGTGATGTCAGAAGAATTGCTAAAGATCTCAAAATGATGCGACAGTGATTTAGTAAGAATTGCTAATGAACTCAAAATGATGCTTACATTAATGGAGTGAACGTTTCAAATA
The DNA here is from genome assembly GCF_037954235.1 of Aulostomus chinensis. Classification (NCBI taxonomy): domain Eukaryota; kingdom Metazoa; phylum Chordata; class Actinopteri; order Syngnathiformes; family Aulostomidae; genus Aulostomus; species Aulostomus chinensis. The sequence continues at coordinate 32,533,362 of NC_141320.1, read as the reverse complement.
ACCTCAAAGTGATGCTGACAGTCATGTACTAAGAGTTGCTACGAACCTTAAAATAATGCAACAATAATGTAGTAAGAGTTGCTACGAACCTCAAAATAATGTGACAGTAATGTAGTAAGAGTTGCTACGAACCTCAAAATATTGCGACAGTGATGTCGGAAGAATTGCTAATGATCTCAAGATGATGCTAACAGTAATGGAGTGAAACTTTCGAATAACCTCAAAGTGATGCTGACAGTCATGTAGTAAGTGTTGCTACGAACCTCAAAATAATGCGACAGTAATGTAGTAAAAGTTGCTACGAACCTCAAAATAATGCGACAGTAATGTAGTAAAAGTTGCTACGAACCTCAAAATATTGCGACAGTGATGTCAGAAGAATTGCTAATGATCTCAAAATGATGCTAACAGTAATGTAGTGATAGTTGCTAAGAAACTCAGTGATGCTTACAGTAATGTAGTAAGAGTTTCGAACAACCTCAAAGTGATGCTGACAGTCATTTAGTAAGAGTTTCTAATGAACTCAATTTAATGCAACAGTGATGTCGGAAGAATTGCTAATGATCTCAAAATGATGCGACAGTGATGTAGTAAGAATTGCTCATGAACTCAAAATGATGCTAACAGTAATGGAGTGAAACTTTCGAATAACCTAAAAGTGATGCTTACAGTCATGTAGTAAGAGTTGCTACGAACCTCAAAATAATGCGACAGTAATGTAATAAAAGTTGCTACGAACCTCAAAATATTGCGACAGTGATGTCGGAAGAATTGCTAATGAACTCAAAATGATGCTAACAGTAATGTAGTGATAGTTGCTAATCAAGACAGTGATGCTTACAGTAATGTACTAAGAGTTTCGAATAACCTCAAAGTGATGCTGACAGTCATGTAGTAAGAGTTGCTACGAACCTCAATATAATGCGACAGTAATGTAGTAAAAGTCGCTACGAACCTGAAAATATTGCGACAGTGATGTCAGAAGAATTGCTAAAGATCTCAAAATGATGCGACAGTGATTCAGAAAGAATTGCTCATGAAGTCAAAATGATGCTAACAGTAATGGAGTGAACGTTTCGAATAACCTCAAAGTGATGCTGACAGTCTTGTACTAAGAGTTGCTACGAATCTCAAAATAATGCGACAGTGATGTCAGAAGAATTGCTAATGATCTCAAAATGATGCGACAGTGATGTAGTAAGAATTGCTAATGAACTCAAAATGATGCTAACAGTAATGGAGTGAAACTTTCGAATAACCTCAAAGTGATGGTGACAGTCATAAGGAAGAGTTGCTACGAACCTCAAAATATTGCGACAGTGATGTCGGAAGAATTGCTCATGAACTCAAGATGATGCTAACAGTAATGGAGTGAAACTTTCGGATAACCTCAAAGTGATGCTGACAGTCATGTAGTAAGTGTTACTACGAACCTCAAAATAATGCGACAGTAATGTAGTAAAAGTTGCAACGAACCTCAAAATAATGCGACAGTCATGTAGTAAGTGTTGCTAGGAACCTCAAAATAATGCGACAGTAATGTAGTAAAAGTTGCTACGAACCTCAAAATATTGCGACAGTGATGTCGGAAGAATTGCTAATGAACTCAAGATGATGCTTACATTAATGGAGTGAACGTTTCAAATAACCTCAAAGTGATGCTGACAGTCATGTACTAAGAGTTGCTACGAACCTTAAAATAATGCAACAATAATGTATTAAGAGTTGCTACGAACCTCAAAATAATGTGACAGTAATGTAGTAAGAGTTGCTACGAACCTCAAAATATTGCGACAGTGATGTCGGAAGAATTGCTCATGAACTCAAGATGATGCTAACAGTAATGGAGTGAAACTTTCCAATAACCTCAAAGTGATGCTGACAGTCATGTAGTAAGTGTTACTACGAACCTCAAAATAATGCGACAGTAATGTAGTAAAAGTTGCAACGAACCTCAAAATAATGCGACAGTCATGTAGTAAGTGTTGCTAGGAACCTCAAAATAATGCGACAGTAATGTAGTAAAAGTTGCTACGAACCTCAAAATAATGCGACAGTAATGTAGTAAAAGTTGCTACGAACCTCAAAATATTGCGACAGTGATGTCGGAAGAATTGCTAATGAACTCAAGATGATGCTAACAGTAATGTAGTGATAGTTGCTAAGAAACTCAGTGATGCTTACAGTAATGTAGTAAGAGTTTCGAACAACCTCAAAGTGATGCTGAAAGTCATTTAGTAAGAGTTTCTAATGAACTCAATTTAATGCAACAGTGATGTCGGAAGAATTGCTAATGATCTCAAAATGATGCGACAGTGATGTAGTAAGAATTGCTAATGAACTCAAAATGATGCTAACATTAATGGAGTGAAACTTTCGAATAACCTCAAAGTGATGCTGACAGTCATGTACTAAGAGTTGCTACGAATCTCAAAATAATGCGACAGTAATGTAGTAAAAGTTGCTACAACCTCAAAATATTGCGACAGTGATGTCAGAAGAATTGCTAATGATCTCAAAATGATGCGACAGTGATGTCGGAAGAATTGCTAAAGATCTCAAAATGATGCGACAGTGATGTCAGAAGAATTGGTAATGATCTCAAAATGATGCAAACAGTAATGGAGTGAAACTTTCGAATAACCTCAAAGTGATGCTGACAGTCATGTACTAAGAGTTGCTACGAACCTCAAAATATTGCGACAGTGATGTCGGAAGAATTGCTAATGAACTCAAGATGATGCTAACAGTAATGGAGTGAAACTTTCGAATAATCTCAAAGTGATGCTGACAGTCATGTAGTAAGTGTTGCTACGAATCTCAAAATAATGTGACAGTAATGTAGTAAAAGTTGCTACGAACCTCAAAATAATGCGACAGTAATGTAGTAAAAGTTGCTACGAACCTCAAAATATTGCGACAGTGATGTCGGAAGAATTGCTAATTAACTAAAGATGATGCTAACAGTAATGTAGTGATAGTTGCTCAGAAACTCAGTGATGCTTACAGTCATGTAGTAAGAGTTTCGAACAACCTCAAAGTGATGCTGACGGTCATTTAGTAAGAGTTGCTAATGAACTCAATTCAATGCTACAGTGATGTCGTGAGAATTGCTCAACAACTCAAAATGATGCTAACAGTAATGTAGTGACAGTTGCAAATAAACTCAAAGTGATGCTGACAGTAATGTAGTAAGAGTTGCTACGAACCTTAAAATAATGCAACAGAAATGTAGTAAGAGTTGCTACGAACCTCAAAATATTGCAACAGTGATGTCGGAAGAATTGCTAATGATCTCAAAATGATGCGACAGTGATGTAGTAAGAGTTTGGAACAACCTCAAAGTGATGCTGACAGTCATTTAGTAAGAGTTGCTAATGAACTCAATTCAATGCTACAGTGATGTCGTGAGAATTGCTCATGAACTCAAAATGATGCTAACAGTGATGTAGTGATAGTTGCTAATAAACTCAAAGTGATGCTGACAGTAATGTAGTAAGAGTTGCTACGAACCTTAAAATAATGCAACAATAATGTAGTAAGAGTTACTACAAACCTTAAAATAATGTGACCGTAATGTCAGAAGAATTTCTCATGATCTCAAAATGATGCGACAGTGATGTAGTAAGAATTGCTCATGATCTCAAAATGATGCCAACAGTAATGGAGTGAAAGTTTTGAATAACCTCAAAGTGATGGTGACAGTCATGTAGTAAGAGTTGGTAAAAACCTCAAATAATGCGACAGTAATGTAGTAAAAGTTGCTACGAACCTCAAAATATTGCGACAGTGATGTTGGAAGAATTGCTAATGAACTCAAAATGATGCTAACAGTTATGGAGTGATAGTTGCTAATCAACTCAGTGATGCTAACAGTAATGTAGTAAGTGTTTCGAACAACCTCAAAGTGATGCTGACAGTCATATAGTAAGAGGTGCTACGAACCTCAAAATATTTCGACAGTGATGTCGGAAGAATTGCTCATAAACTCAAAATGATGCTGACAGTAATGTAGTAAGAGTTGCTACGAACCTTAAAATAATGCAACAATAATGTAGTAAGAGTTGCTACGAACCTTAAAATAATGCAACAATAATGTAGTAAGAGTTGCTACGAACCTCAAAATATTGCGACAGTGATGTCGGAAGAATTGCTAATGAACTCAAAATGATGCTAACAGTAATTTAGTGATAGTTGCTAATAAACTCAGTGATGCTTAGAGTAATGTAGTAAGTGTTTCGAACAACCTCAAAGTGATGCTGACAGTCATGTAGTAAGACTTGCTACGAACCTCAAAATAATGCGACAGTGATGTCAGAGGAATTGCTAAAGATCTCAAAATGATGCGACAGTGATGTCAGAAGAATTGGTAATGATCTCAAAATGATGCTAACAGTAATGGAGTGAACGTTTCGAATAACCTAAAAGTGATGCTGACAGTCATGTAGTCAGAGTTGCTACGAACCTTAACATAATGCAACAATAATGTAGTAAGAGTTGCTACGAATCTCAAAATAATGCGACAGTGATGTCAGGAGAATTGCTAAAGATCTCAAAATGATGCGACAGTGATGTCAGGAGAATTGCTAATGATCTCAAAATGATGCGACAGTGATTTAGTAAGAATTGCTAATGAACTCAAAATGATGCTAACAGTAATGGAGTGAAACTTTCGAATAACCTCAAAGTGATGCTGACAGTCATGTACTAAGAGTTGCTACGAACCTCAAAATAATACGACAGTGATGTCGGAAGAATTTCTAATGATCTGAAAATGATGCGACAGTGATGTAGTAAGAATTGCTCATGAACTCAAAATGATGCTAACAGTAATGCAGTGAAACTTTCGAATAACCTCAAAGTGATGCTGACAGTCATGTAGTAAGTGTTGCTACAAACCTCAAAATAATGCGAAAGTAATGTAGTAAAAGTTGCTACGAACCTCAAAATATTGCGACAGTGATGTCGGAAGAATTGCTAATGAACTCAAAATGATGCTAACAGTAATGTAGTGATAGTTGCTAAGAAACTCAGTGATGCGTACAGTAATGTAGTAAGAGTTTGGAACAACCTCAAAGTGATGCTGACAGTCATTTCGTAAGAGTTGCTAATGAACTCAATTCAATGCTACAGTGATGTCGTGAGAATTGCTCATGAACTCAAAATGATGATAACAGTGATGTAGTGATAGTTGCTAATAAACTCAAAGTGATGCTGACAGTAATGTAGTAAGAGTTGCTACGAACCTTAAAATAATGCAACAATAATGTAGTAAGAGTTACTACAAACCTTAAAATAATTTGACCGTAATGTCAGAAGAATTTCTCATGATCTCAAAATGATGCGACAGTGATGTAGTAAGAATTGCTCATGATCTCAAAATGATGCCAACAGTAATGGAGTGAAAGTTTCGAATAACCTCAAAGTGATGGTGACAGTCATGTCGTAAGAGTTGGTAAAAATCTCAAAATAATGCGACAGTAATGTAGTAAAAGTTGCTACGAACCTCAAAATATTGCGACAGTGATGTTGGAAGAATTGCTAATGAACTCAAAATGATGCTAACAGTAATGGAGTGATAGTTGCTAATCAACTCAGTGATGCTAACAGTAATGTAGTAAGTGTTTCGAACAACCTCAAAGTGATGCTGACAGTCATACAGTAAGAGTTGCTACGAACCTCAAAATATTTCGACAGTGATGTCGGAAGAATTGCTCATAAACTCAAAATGATGCTAACAGTAATGCAGTGATAGTTGCTAATAAACTCAAAGTGATGCTGACAGTAATGTAGTAAGAGTTGCTACGAACCTTAAAATAATGCAACAATAATGTAGTAAGAGTTGCTACGAACCTCAAAATATTGCGACAGTGATGTCAGAAGAATTGCTAATGATCTGAAAATGATGCGACAGTGATGTAGTAAGAATTGCTAATGAACTGAAAATTATGCTAACATTAATGGAGTGAAAGTTTCGAATAACCTCAAAGTAATGCTGACAGTCATGTAGTAAGAGTTGCTGCGAACCTCAAAATATTGCGACAGTGATGTCGGAAGAATTGCTAATGAACTCAAAATTATGCTAACAGTAATGTAGTGATAGTTGGTAAACAAGTCAGTGATGCTTACAGTAATGTAGTAAGTGTTTCGAACAACCTCAAAGTGATGCTGACTGTCATGTAGTAAGAGTTGCTACGAACCTCAAAATAATGTGATAGTGATGTCAGAAGAATTGCTAATGAACTCAAGATGATGCTCACAGTAATGTCGTGATAGTTGCGAAGAAACTCAGTCATGCTTAAAGTAATGTCGTAAGAGTTTCGAACAACCTCAAAATGATGCTAACAGTAATCTAGTAAGAGCTGCTAATAACCTCAAAATGATGACAGTAATTTAGTAAGAGCTGCTAAAAACCTCAAAATAATGCTACAGTTATGTAGGAAGAATTGTTAATGAATTCAAAAATGATGCTGACAGTAATGTAGTAAGAATTGCTAATGATCCCAAAATGATGCTAACAGTAATGTAGTAAGAATTGCTAATGAACTCAAAATGATGCTCACAGTAATGTAGTAAGAGTTGCTAATGAACTCAAAATGATGCTGACAGTCATGTAGTAAGAGTTGAAACTAGAACAACAAACTGTCCTCTGATGGTTGGACAGGTTGGTTTGGTCCGTCCTCTCACTCATCATTAAAAGCCCTTATTACTCATCATTCATCCAATCTGACACTCACGTCTGCAGTGGGGAATCCCCAGCAGCCCGCGGCCCACATGGAGAAGTCTCGGCCAATCACGTGGGGCCTGCAGCGGCACCGACCACCAAATGGCTCGCAGGTGTCACTCTCAGCTCCAACCTCATGGCAGGCACAAGGCAGGGCACCGTTGTTGAAGAGAGCCCAAGAGACACAGCTGAGCTGAGACAGAATGGAGACGAAGGACAGGAGGGACGACAGAGAAAAAGGAAACGTTAGCGAGACATTTTAGGAAAATTAGTTTAGTGGGGAAAAGGTTCTTAGCCAAACTTGCTAAATGGAAGGACAACAAAAAAACAAAGATCTTCAAAAGAAAATTAGCACAAAATGAAACCCTGCAAGAGAAAGTAAATCAAGAACTAAATATTCTTGAGGCTCAGGTCTTTAGTTCCAATGCTTGTAAATGACATCTGAATGCATTCACAACCCAAATCTGAGCAGACAGAAGCGTCCCAGTCAGGCCCAGTTTAGTTCCTCTAGAACATTCAGGGATACAGAACAGGGACCGACTCAGGCTGAGAGACACCGACTTGACATGAAAGCTGTTGAGGCCACAGTTGCTGATGAAGTGGTCAGATTTCTCCAGTGGTTCTTGGTTCAGGGAGCTGGAGCTGGAGCTGCTCTCAGGCACCACCAGGACGTAATCCTGGAGAGACAGAAGGAAGAAGTCCAGGCCTGACAGAGGAGAAGGAGGCACAGAGTAGAAACAGCAGATACGTGTGGGGAAAGGGAGAGGGTATCAGTCCAGCAGAGGAGCAGGAAACCTACCACCACAGGGCTCTGCCTGCAGGAACCTGCAGGTGAGGAGGACCTGGTGGTCCAGCACATCCAGAATGATCTGGTTTTCAGACACCGGCACGTTTCGGCAGCCGTAAGCGTGGGGACAGAAGGAGGCGTTGGCGTGGCCTGAAAGACACAAACAACCATCTCCATTTGAATGTTTCTCAAACAGCCGGAGCAGGAAAGCTAAGATGAATCAAAGATCCTCCACCCTGCCAGATCCGACCCTGGTAATGTAGACCTGCACAGGGTGGGTGGGGTGGAGCAGCTGGTGGTGGTGGAGGATGAAGACCTATCTGCCCAAAGCCTGGACACGGTGGAGTCCACCGCAGCGTTCTGAGTAGAAGGATGAGAGCGATGTTCAATGGTACATGTTTTCTTTCCTGAACCGCCGATGTTTCCAATCACGAATCTCAGTCATGAGATTTGAACATCATGAAGGAGTTCAAAAGTGTCAAACTGGGCCGGTCTCCATTTTATGAGTCCAGAGACCGAGGATAAAACTACAAGTCCCTGGTTCAGATTTGACTCGTCTGAATCCAAACACAGCAGCGTTCTTCCACCAGGCCAGAGGAGTTGATCATGATAACAAGATATCTTCATGCTACTACAACACACAAACTCATCACCAGAAAAGACTTCATGGTGGAACAACAAATCTCCTCCCAATGGGAAAAACATTGAGTTGAACAATCAACTTTTCCATGATGACATGGAGAGCTTGGCAGCAGCAGCAGGCTTCCATTGGGGGCTGATATGCCAGCTCCACTTAGCCTTCTTTGGAATGGTTTCACCTGGAGTGATGCTGTTATTGAGACCTTTTATCTGGAACAACACCACCTGCATGGAGACTGAGGACTTCAACAGATGCAGATGTTGACCCAGAATGAATCTAAATATTCCAGATGTGTTGAATCAATCCAGCAGCAGTGGTGGGAGCGTCGTAAACTCACTCACTCAGCAGCCGTCAGCTTCCACCTTCCCTCCCCCTGTAGCTCCTCCTGTGTCCCCTTAGCGCTCTTTTTAGAAGGGTTCTGATCCACCTTCCCTCCCCCTGTAGCTCCTCCTGTGTCCCCTCAGGTTTCGCTGAGAGGACACAGGAGGAGCTACAGGGGGAGGGAAGGTGGATCAGAACCGTTCTAACAAGAGCCTGAGGGGACACAGGAGGAGCTACAGGGGGAGGGAAGGTGGATCAGAACCATTCTAACAAGAGCGCTGAGGGGACACAGGAGGAGCTACAGGGGGAGGGAAGGTGGATCAGAACCGTTCTAACAAGAGCGCTGAGGGGACACAGGAGGAGCTACAGGGGGAGGGAAGGTGGATCAGAACCGTTCTAACAAGAGCGCTGTCCCACTAATGTTCCTCACCAGAATCCTCCTGTCAGGGGGGAACCGTCCATGGGTGCTGATGCAGCAGACTGAAGGTTCAACGTAGTCCATGCTGAACTGGTCTTTAGGCACCAGGTGGACTTTGTGCTAAAAACAGCAGCAAAAAACAAACAAACAAAAAAGGGGAGAATTTTAACAAAAGCATGCAAATGAGCTGAAGATCAAAATAGAAAAAGTAAATCAAGGTTTTTTTCAAATGATTGCCAGCTATTTAGCTAAGAGAAGGACAAATGTCAATCAAGATGTCAGAATGGAACGATCCCACTGGCATCTGGTCAAGGGAACCATGGAGATGCTAACTTCCTGTTGGACTATCAGGGTGTCTCATCCATGACATGCTAACTTCCTGTTGGACTATCAGGGTGTCTCATCCATGACATGCTAACTTCCTGTTGGACTATCAGGGTGTCTCATCCCTGACATGCTAACTTCCTGTTGGACGATAAGCGTGTCTCATCCCTGACATGCTAACTTCCTGTTGGACTATATGGGTGTCTCATCCCTGACATGCTAACTTCCTGTTGGACGATGAGGGTGTCTCATCCCTGACATGCTAACTTCCTTTTCGACTGGAAAGCCTGATTTATGCTTCTGAGTCGCGTAGTCGCCGTACCTACGCCGTCCACGCGAACCTTACGCCGTAGCCGGACGCGCGCCTCTAAAATATCCTGCCTACGCGTCGCGTCGACGCGTGGTGACGTCAACGTCGAGGACTGTGATTAGGCCGCTCAAAACGTCATTTCCGGTTCAGTCGCAGCACAACAACACCGCCATTTTCAAAGTTTCTGTGGTGAAAGCTCCAAGAAAAAATGGACCAAGACGAAGAAAGGATTATTCGCGGCACTACAAAGACTGACAAATGGCCAACAATTGTTGTCTGTGACCGGAAGAAAACCAAGGAATCCGACAAGAGCCCCGTAAACAATACAAAGACAAACCCCACCCCCTAGCGACTTGGCGGTGTATTGCAGAGCAACGCGTTCCGGATTCACTGCGTTCGACGCAGAATAAACCAGGCTTTCCAGTCGCACCTGTTTTACGCCCCCGTGCCAGATAAGGACCTCCATCGGGCTGTGCCACCCTGGAGGGAGCGCGTCTCACAGTCAGTCAGCGGAACCATGCGGATCCGGGCCGGAGCTGTGGGAAGGAGCGCCAATTGTATCGGGTTGTTGTTTTCTGGACTGCAGCAGAACAGGAGCAGCCGGGACTGGAATGTAGAAGTAGGTTATCTTGAAGTTGACTAAGTTATGGTGAACGATATTGTGGTTCAACACTTTAATGAGCTTTAAGGCAAACACATTTCATGAGGAAACAACGCCGGAATTGGACGGATTTCAGCGGCACACAACAACGTATCCGATACACCTCATTGGAAACCTGGTCGTCTAAGACTAACAAACACCAGTCACCATGAAGAAAGGAACTTTTAGCTGAGTACTCATGTTCTTTTCTGCAGGTTGAATGTCGCATTTGTTGGACAGAAGCGTCTCATCTCAACAAAAGCACCTCTTCAGTGCTGAGGCATGATGGGGCCAGGCATGAGAATGAAGTCCCAGATCCACCAGGATGAACTCAGGTATACAGCCACTCTCCAACTGACTCACAGTTGCTTCATTGATCATTAATTCCTCTTCATTTCTTCTCTCCTTCATCTTTAACCATCCAGCTTCCAGGAAGCAGATGCTGGATGAGGCTCTGCTGAATTTGATCCTGAAGGACTGCCAGCCCCTCAGCACTGTTGAGAGGGAAGGGTTCAGGGAACTGGTTCAGGTCCTTGAGCCTCATATGTTTGCCAACCAGAAAGGTTTGTGTGGAAATGATCTAAAGCAGTCGTTGATATCTCCAGTTTATTTCATCTCTAATTTCAATGTATTGATTTACTCTGGGTGTCATTTTCAGACCATCAAACAAACGGTGGCCAAAAAGTACCAGGAGGAACGGGAAGGAGTGAAAAAGGAAGTCCAGCTGCCATGTGGACATCTGTGGACATGGAGGCTCCCTTGGCTCTGACCTGTCACTGCATTAGTGAGAATGAATGTGTTGGGAGTGCAAGACTTTCCACAAAGTCACCCTGCATCATTTTGAGGTTCGTAGCAACTCTCACTACATCACTGTAGTTTCATTATAAGCTTCATCGCAATTATCACATCACTGTCGCATCATTTCTTACGTTCGTAGCAACTCTCACTACATCACTGTAGCGTCATTTCTTACATTCGTAGCAACTCTCACTACATCACTGTAGTTTTATTATAAGCTTCATCGCAATTATCACATCACTGTCGCATCATTTCTTAGGTTCGTAGCAACTCCCATGACATCACTTTAGCATCATTTCTTAGGGAAGTAGCAACTCTCATTCCATCCCCTTTAGCATTGTTTTGAAATTACTATCAACTCTCACCACATCACTGTAGCATCACTTCTTACGTTTGTAGCAACTCTCAGTACATTACTGTAGCATCATTTTGAGGTTCGTAGCAACTCTCACTACATCACTGTAGCATCATTTTGAGGATAGTCGCAACTCTCACCACATCATTGTAGCATCATTTCTTAGGAAAGTAGCAACTCTCATTACATTACTGTAGCATCATTTTGAAGTTCGTAGCAACTCTCACCATATCACTGTAGTATTATTTCTTAGGTAAATAGCAACCCTCATTATATCACTGTAGCATCATTTTGCGGTTCGTAGCAACTGTCACTACATCACTGTAGCATCGTTTCTTAGGGAAGTAGCAACTCTCATTACACCCCTTTAGCATTATTTTGAAATTACTATCAACTCTCACCACATCACTGTAGCATCACTTCTTAGGTTTGTAGCAACTCTCATTACATCACTTTAGCGTGATTTTGAAATTACTATCAACTCTCACGACATCACTGTCAGCATCATTTTGAGATTAGTATCAACTCTCACTACATCACTGCCACCTCATTTTAAGGATCGTAGCAACTCTCACCACATCAATGTCGCATCATTTTGAGGATCGTAGCAACTCTCACTACATAACTGTTGCATCATTTTGAGGATAGTCGCAACTCTCGCGACATTACTGTGGCATCATTTTGAGATTCGTAGCAACTCTCATTACATCACTGTAGCATCGTTTCTTAGGGAAGTAGCAACTCTCATTACATCACTTTAGCGTGATATGGAAATTACTATCAACTCTCACCACATCACTGTCGCATCATTTTGAGGATCGTAGCAACCCTCATTACATCACTGTAGCATCATTTTGAAGTTTGTAGCAACTCTCACCACATCACTGTAGCATTATTTCTTAGGTAAATAGCAACCCTCATTATATCACTGTAGCATCATTTTGCGGTTCGTAGCAACTCTCACTACATCACTTTAGCATCATTTCTTAGGGAAGTAGCAACTCTCATTACACTGCTTTAGCATTATTTTGAAATTACTATCAACTCTCACCACATCACTGTAGCATCACTTCTTAGGTTTGTAGCAACTCTCATTACATCACTTTAGCATCATTTTGAGGATCGTAGCAACTCTCACTACATTACTGTAGCATCATTTTGAGATTCGTAGCAACTCTCATTACATCACTGTAGCATCATTTTAAGGATCGTAGCAACATTCACCACATCACTGTCGCATCATTTTGAGGTTCGTAGCAACTGTCACTACATCACTGTCGCATCATTTTGAGGATAGTCGCAACTCTCGCGACATCATTGTAGCATCATTTCTTAGGGAAGTAGCAACTCTCATTACACCGCTTTAGCATTATTTTGAAATTACTATCAACTCTCACCACATCACTGTAGCATCATTTCTTATGTAAATAGCAACCCTCATTATATCACTGGAGCATCATTTTGCGGTTCGTAGCAACTGTCACTACATCACTGTAGCATCACATCTTCGGTTTGTCGCAACTCTCATTACATCACTTTAGCATCATTTTGAGGATCGTAGCAACTCTCACTACATCACTGTCGCATCATTTTGAGATTCGTAGCAACTCTCACCACATCACTGCAGCATCATTTCTTAGGTAAATAGCAACCCTCATTACATCACTGTAGCATCATTTTGAGATTCGTAGCAACTCTCACCACATCACTGTAGCATCATTTCTTAGGTAAATAGCAACCCTCATTACATCACTGTAGCATCATTTTGAGGTTCGTAGCAACTCTCACCACATCACTGTAGCATCATTTCTTAGGTAAATAGCAACCCTCATTACATCACTGTGGCATCATTTTGAGGATCGTAGCAACTCTCACTACATCACTGTCGCATCATTTTGAGGATAGTCACAACTCTCACGACATTACTGTAGCATGATTTTGAGATTCGTAGCAACTCTCACTACATCACTGTAGCATCATTTTGCGGCTCGTCGCAACTCTCACCACATCATTGTAGCATCATTTCTTAGGGAAGTAGCAACTCTCATTACATCGCTTCAGCATTATTTTGAAATTACTATCAACTCTCACCACATCACTGTAGCATCACTTCTTAGGTTTGTAGCAACTCTCATTACATCACTTTAGCATCATTTTGAGGATCGTAGCAACTCTCACTACATCACTGTCGCATCATTTTGAGGATAGTCGCAACTCTCCCTACATCACTGTCGCATCATTTTGAGGATCGTAGCAACCCTCATTACATCACTGTAGCATCATTTTCAGGTTCCTAGCAACTCTCATCAAATCACTGTAGCATCATTTCTTAGGTAAATAGCAACCCTCATTATATCACTGTAGCATCATTTTGCGGTTCGTAGCAACTCTCACTACATCACTGTAGCATCATTTCTTAGGGAAGTAGCAACTCTCATTACATCCCTTGAGCATTATTTTGAAATTACTATCAACTCTCACCACATCACTGTAGCATCACTTCTTAGGTTTGTAGCAACTCTCATTACATCACTTTAGCATGATTTTGAAATTACTATCAACTCTCACCACATCACTGTCAGCATCATTTTGAGATTAGTATCAACTCTCACTACATCACTCCCACCTCATTTTGAGGATAGTCGCAACTCTCGCGACATTACTGTAGCATCATTTTGAGATTCGTAGCAACTCTCACCACATCACCGTAGCATCATTTTGAGGATCGTAGCAACTCTCACTACATCACTGTCGCATCATTTTGAGGATAGTCGCAACTCTCGCGACATCATTGTAGCATCATTTCTTAGGTTTGTAGCAACTCTCATTACACCGCTTTAGCATTATTTTAAAATTACTATCAACTCTCACCACATCACTGTAGCATCACTTCTTTGGTTTGTAGCAACTCTCATTACATCACTTTAGCATCATTTTGAGGATCGTAGCAACTCTCACTACATTACTGTAGCATCATTTTGAGATTCGTAGCAACTCTCACTACATCACTGTAGCATCATTTTTAGGTTCGTCGCAACTCTCACCACATCACTGTAGCATCAATTTAAGGTTCGTAGCAACTCTCACCACATCACTGTGGCATCATTTCTTAGGTAAATAGCAACCCTCATTACATCACTGTACCATCATTTTGAGGATCGTAGCAACTCTCACTACATTACTGTAGCATTATTTTAAGATTCGTAGCAACTCTCACTACATCACTGTAGCATCATTTTGAGGTTCGTCGCAACTCTCACCACATCAATGTAGAATCATTTTGAAGATAGTCGCAACTCTCACCACATCACTGTAGCATCATTTCTTAGGAAAGTAGCAACTCTCATTACATCACTTTAGCGTGATATGGAAATTACTATCAACTCTCACCACATCACTGTCGCATCATTTTGAGGATCGAAGCAACCCTCATTACATCACTGTAGCATCATTTTGAAGTTCGTAGCAACTCTCACCACATCACTGTAGCATTATTTCTTAGGTAAATAGCAACCCTCATTATATCACTGTAGCATCATTTTGCGGTTCGTAGCAACTCTCACTACATCACTGTAGCATCATTTCTTAGGGAAGTAGCAACTCTCATTACACCCCTTTAGCATTATTTTGAAATTACTATCAACTCTCACCACATCACTGTAGCATCACTTCTTAGGTTTGTAGCAACTCTCATTACATCACTTTAGCGTGATTTCTAAATTACTATCAACTCTCACGACATCACTGTCAGCATAATTTTGAGATTAGTATCAACTCTCACTACATCACTGCCACCTCATTTTAAGGATCGTAGCAACTCTCACCACATCACTGTAGCATCATTTCTTAGGTAAATAGCAACCCTCATTATATCACTGTCGCATCATGATGCGGTTCGTAGCAACTCTCACCACATCACTGGAGCATCATTTTGAGGTTCGTAGCAACTCTCACCACATCACTGTAGCATCATTTCTTAGTTAAATAGCAACCCTCATTACATCACTGTAGCATCACTTCTTAGGTTTGTAGCAACTCTCATTACATCACTTTCGCAGCATTTTGAGGTTCGTAGCAACTCTCACGACATTACTGTACCATGATTTTGAGATTCGTAGCAACTCTCACCACATCACTGTAGCATCATTTTGAGGTTCGTAGCAACTCTCACCACATCACTGTGGCATAATTTCTTAGGTAAATAGCAAGCCTCATTACATCACTGTACCATCATTTTGAGGATCGTAGCAACTCTCACTACATTACTGTAGCATCATTTTTAGGTTCGTAGCAACTCTCACTACATCACTGTAGCATCATTTTGAGGATAGTCGCAACTCTCACTACATCACTGTAGCATCATGTCTTCGGAAAGTAGCAACTGTCATTACATCACTTTAGCGTGATATGGAAATTATTATCAACTCTCACCACATCACTGTCGCATCATTTTGAGGATCGTAGCAACCCTCATTACATCACTGTAGCATCATTTTGAAGTTCGTAGCAACTCTCACCACATCACTGTAGCATCATTTCTTAGGTAAATAGCAACCCTCATAATATCACTGTAACATCATTTTGCGGTTCGTAGCAACTCTGACTACATCACTGTAGCATCATTTCTTAGGGAAGTAGCAACTCTCATTACACCCCTTTAGCATTATTTTGAAATTACTATCAACTCTCACCACATCACTGTAGCATCACTTCTTAGGTTTGTAGCAACTCTCATTACATCACTGTAGCATCATTTTGAGATTAGTATCAACTCTCACTACATCACTGCCACCTCATTTTAAGGATCGTAGCAACTCTCACCACATCACTGTCGCATCATTTTGAGGATCGTAGCAACTCTCACTACATAACTGTCGCATCATTTTGAGGATAGTCGCAACTCTCGCGACATTACTGTGGCATCATTTTGAGATTTGTAGCAACTCTCACCACATCACTGTAGCATCATTTTGAGGATCGTAGCAACTCTCACTACATCACTGTCGCATCATTTTGAGGATCGTAGCAACTCTCACCACATCACTGTAGCATCATTTCTTAGGTAAATAGCACCCCTCATTACATCACTGTAGCATCATTTTGAGATTCGTAGCAACTCTCACCACATCACTGTAGCATCATTTCTTAGGTAAATAGCAACCCTCATTACAACACTGTCGCATCATTTTGAGATCATTAGCAATTCTTCTGACATCACTGTCGCATTATTTGGAGGTTCATAGCAACTCTTACTACAATACTGTCAGCATCACTTTGAGGTTGTTCGAAACACTTACTACATTACTGTAAGCATCACGAAGTTTATTAGCAACTATCACCACATCACTGTCGCATCATTTTGAGATCATTACCAATTCTTCTGAAATCACTGTGGCATTATTTTGATATTCGTAGCAACAATTACTACTTTACTGTTGCATTAGTATATGGTTCATAGCAACTCTTACTACATGACTGTCAGCATAACTTTGAGGTTGTTCCAAACACTTACTACATGACTGTCAGCCTCACTTTGAGGTTGTTCGAAAATTTCACTCCATTACTGTTAGCATCATTTTGAGTTCATTAGCAATTCTTCCGACATCACTGTCGCATTATTTTGGGGCTTAGTTGCAACTTTTACTACATTACTGTTGCATTATTTTAAGGTTCGTAGCAACTCTTATTACATGACTTTCAACATCACTTTGAGATTATTCGAAACTTTCACTCCATTACTGTTAGCATCATTTTGACTTCATTACCAATTCTTGCTGCATCACTGTCACATTATTTTGAGATCATTAGCAATTCTTACTACATCACTGTCGCATCATTTTGAGATAATTAGCAATTCTTACGACATCACTGTAGCATTAAATTGAGTTCATTTGCAACTCTTACTACATGACTGTCAGCATCACTTTGAAGTTGTATGAAACTCTTACTACATGACTGTAAGCATCACTGAGTTGATTAGCAACTATCACGACATTACTGTTAGCATCATTTTGAGTTCATTAGCAATTCTTACGACATCACTGTAGCATTAAATTGAGTTCATTAGCCATTCTTACTTAATCACTGTCGCATCATTTTGAGATCTTTAGCAATTCTTCTGACATCACTGTCGCATTATTTTGAGGTTCGTAGCAACTCTTACTACATGACTCAGCATCACTTTGAGGTTGTTCGAAACACTTACTACATTACTGTACGCATCACTGAGTTGATTAGCAACTATCACTACATTAGTGTTAGCATCATTTTGAGTTCATTAGCAATTCTTACGACATCACTGTACCGTAAAATTGAGTTCATTTGCAACTCTTACTACATGACTGTCAGCATCACTTTGAGGTTGTTCGAAACACTTACTACATTACTGTAAGCATCACTGAGTTGATTAGCTACTATCACTACATTACTGTTAGCATCATTTTGAGTTCATTCGCAATTCTTCCGACAACACTGTCGCAATATTTTGAGGTTCGTAGCAACTTTTACTACATTACTGTCGCATCATTTTGAGATCATTAGCAATTCTTCCGACATCACTGTCGCATTATTTTGAGGTTCGAAGCAACTCTTACTACATGATTGTCAGCATCACTTTGAGGTTATTCGAAACTCTTACTACATTACTGTAAGCCTCACTGAATTTATTAGCAACTATCACTACATTACATTTAGCATCAGTTTGAGATCATTACCAATTCTTCTGACATCACTGTCGCATTATTTTAAGGTTCGTAGCAACTCTTACTACATGACTGTCAGCATCACTCTGAAGTTGTTCGAAACACTTACTACATTACTGTCAGCATCACTTTGAGTTCATTAGCAACTATCACTACATTACTGTTAGCATCATTTTGAGTTTATTAGCAATTCTTATGACATCACTATAGCATTAAATTGAGGTTAGTAGCAACACTTACTACATTACTGTAAGCCTCACTGAGTTTATTAGCAACTATCACTACATTGCTGTTAGCATCGTTTTGAGTTCATTACCAATTCTTACGACATCACTGTAGCATTATTTTGTGTTCATTAGCAATTCTTACGACATCACTGTCGCATTATTTTAAGGTTCGTAGTGTGGCAAGGCGAGCGGTGGGGAACAGTTGCCAACAACGCCACCTGGGGGCTTTCACCCCAGGATATAAACAAAATTTCAAAATGACCGGGCTTCCACTTGAACAAAGGCACACAGTTCAAGAGACACAACAGGAAAGGATCGTGATTTCCAATTATAAAATACTTTTATTCGAAAAATAGTTTAAAATGAGCAACAGACTAAATGAATACCAATGGATATAATAAGGAGTGCAAGAGGAATTACCAAAAGGAAAAGGGGACAGGGCTGGGGCTTACCACGACAGCGATGACGAAAAGGGGAGGGATCCAAAAAAACTACACTGCACCCGTGACACAGCAAACCAAAAAAACATGAATCAGGAACCACCACCAGGGGGACCGCTGCTGCTCTGGGCCCTCAACACCTGTCAAAGAAAAGAAAAGAACACCATTAAAAACATGAAATCAAGGCAACCCTCACACACGAACTAAATATCGCTACCACAAATAACCCAACAGAGACTGTTTTAAATCCAAATGATCAAAATGGGGAGCAGAAGGCAATAATTAATAATAATAATAATAATAATAATTATAATAATAATAACAATAATAATAATAAGGGTTTTAAACAATAAATCAAATGTAACCCACAAAAACTAACAATAATAATTCAAAGAAAGGAATAACAAATAGAAAAGGAATAAACTCAAGTAATTAAGGAAATGTCTGCCCCTCTAATTAAATCCAGTCTCCAAGGGGGATGGCTCAGCGCCGATGAGGGTCGGGATGCCCTCTCTTGGCCCACGTTGAGGCTCTTATAAAGGCCGTAGTGCACGGCTTTAACCGCCGTTACTGGGATCAGCGCCGTTATGAGCCGAATCAGCAAGAATCCAGACTGAAGAAGAGGAGAAGAGAAGAAGAGGAAGAACCAAAACAGCAGCGAGGCTCACAGCAGCAATTGACGGCTGCGCACTGCAAAATAAACAAGTTAACCTAATTAAAATGTGGATGAAGGGCATTACAGAATAACAAAAGCTAAGAATAAACATTTCCTACTGGAGAGCAGAATCGTGGCGTCAGACGAGGCAGGAGGAGGAAGCCCGCAGCCCAGACTACACAAACGATGGCCGGGAGAGGATAATCAGAACACCACAGACCATCGGCAGCTTGATATGAAAGGCAGACAACTACGCGTCTTACCCACAGAAAGCGCACCACGCACACACCGGCCTGAGGGAGACAGCCCAGCTCCCGGTAACACCACACCGCTGGACGGAGCAAAACCGGAGTAAACAGGGGGCCCAGGACACTGAATAATGGAGCAGAGCAAGCATGCATACCTTTGTTTGTAACAAATCTGCTGACCAGCGAGACGCCACCACGCACGGCTGTCTTCTCTGTAAAGGAGGGAGAGGAAGTGGAAAGGATGGAGAAGGGTCGGACCAGGTCTACTTCTAGGTGACCACTCACTATCGTCTGCCACACTGCCCCTCACGGTGGGGAGTGTAGCGCTATCCTGCCACAGTACATTTGTTTAATTCTTTTGCTCTTGCACTTTAATTAAAATGGACTTGACTTGAGAATGTTTTGTTTCAAAATATAGATGAATTCCCAGATTTATAGGTATCATGAGTATGAAGTTGCACTTGCACCCGGTGGGAAAATGTCCTCTGCATTTGACTCTAACTATGTAGGAGCAGTGGTAGCAGTGTCAGCCTGGGGGCTTGGTCAAGATCAATGACAGGAGTAGCAGACAGGTAATATCCATAGCATGCATGTTGTTTGAGAGGAGTAAGGGTACACTGTTGGTCTCTCACCTGATGCGCTGTCATCAGCACAAATGATCTGTTCCTAAACATCAAAATCTACCATCCCCCTGATTGTTTTTTACAACTGGAGTACTGGTTAACACTTTAGAAAGCCTTCATTCAGAGCTGTGAAGAACCTTGAACCTGATATCCCAGACATCAAAGTGGGCCACTAACTGGCCAGATGAAGCTATGCTAGGCTGCTGTATCCTGAAGAGCTAAAGTAGCAGCTTCTGAGAGGGATGCTAACCTGGATGTGTTCATCTCCTACTTTAATATCAGCGGCCCAACTTGGAGCTCTGACAGCCTCCAGCTTGTTGTTCCTGTTTCTGCTTCAGTCAACAGGGAACTCCAACCTGCAGTAGAATCTTCAACAATGGAATAGAAAAGTGAGGAAGAAAAACTAGAATAAACTTACAAAGCTGAGAAATGTTCATGAAGAAGAAAGGCACACGTTATGATTGAGGCCAGAAACTAAAACTCCACACCAAATGTACTTTGACTTGTAGGATAATGAACTTGAATGTGTTGAAACAGCAGATCAATGAATCCACTACCACACAACAAGATGGTGACCCCCTACCACAAGATGGCGTCACAGATCCTGATGCTCTGAGCAGGAAACACCGAGCAAAACATTACAACAAAGCTCCTGTTGTTCCCTCCAGGAAAAAAAGTGGCTCTGATGAGAAGAAGGATCCCAGCGTCCTCTGAGGATCCATGGCCGCACCATTGGGTAGAAGGACGATGGGGTCGGCACCAGGAGGAACCGTGGTGTCTCCGATGCAGGGAAGATGGAGCAGTGAAGAGGCCACATTGTGGCGTCCTAAAGAGGACATTTGGTGGAGCCTGAGACAGCAAACATCACGCCCCCTTCATCAGAAGAACCACAGCACCAGAAGAAAGAATCCTGGCAGTGACGACAGGGAGGATCAGGGTGACCTCCTCACCTCCACCTTTGAACCTTCAAATGAACTTTAAAAAGCTTTCGAGTGGAGAAGGATTTTAAAACATTTTATTGTTTTTTCCTTTCATTCTCATTTGTGCGATTGTCTGATTTATTAGAAATAAACACTGTCTGCTGGGTTTCCATTGACTGTGATTCTCTTTTTGCATGCAAGTTGAAAGTTCTACCAATAAAAACCACAAGTATTTGAAGACCAAAGGAAGAACCCCCAAAGTCAGGACCCTGAGATCAAAGTGAGCGCTCTGATCTCAGAGGTCTGGGATATTTCTCATCCCATGGCCCTTCAAATAAGAGCCCTGTGTCTCTGTCTCAAAGTTTTCAAACCGTATTTGTTGTTTAAATTAAAACCAGATGACCACTGTGGTCCTTTTTACACGGTAAGTAAAGCACAGATGCCCTGGTGGACCTGTTGGCACCCTGGACTTTGAATCCAGTGACCTGAGTCCAAGTCTCAGTCCCAGCAGGTTTCCTGCAGCCTTCAGCAGAGCTGCCATGTTTCTCTGTAGAGAACTAAGTGATGCTCTCAGCAGGTTGAGGGCACCGCCAACAAGTGAGGTATGAACCTCTGACTTCCTTCTTGTCAAACAGGAAACTCCTAATACCTCATTTGAGTAAAGTACCTCATATTCCTGACATCCAAGTAGTAGTGAAGTGGAGGAAGAAGGGAGGAGATCTCCAACAGGATCCTTCTTTCCTCTGTCCTCCTTGATCTCATGGATCACCACAGTCAAGGGGAGACCCAAGCTCCCGGATGGATCTGGCACTCAGGAGCAGCTGAGTTTTCCAGTGGACTTTGTTCCATCCATGGTTCAGGAACAGGACTCCTCCTGGTTAACCTGGTATCTTTCCACCCAACTGTGGGTTCTTGGAGAATTTTTCATGTCATGTCAAGAAATCAGGCTGGTGGGTTTTTCAATGAGAGAAATTCTGGTAACTTAATTAAGTGGCATGTTTGTTGAAGCAGTAATTAACTGATAAATTAAGGAAGGCCTGGCCAGTCTTTGCTCCCAGGTCATACGATGGAGTTAGAAAGTCCTGAATCAATCTGGAGTTCCATGATTTCCTTGTGGTTCATGATCCTTTTGCCAGTGTAGTCTGGAACAAGAGCAAGATGAACCTCCAAATAGCAACAGGTTGCTTGCAGGTGATGTCAAGTGGTATTTAGAGGAACTTCGTCCTTGTGTTTGGTTCCATGGTGGAAGGGTGAGCACTCTGGACTCTGGATCCAGTGATCCCAGTTCAAGTCTTGGTGGGACCTTCCTGTCTGGAATGTGTCCCATGTAACAAACTGATCAAGAGATGCAATGTGGTTCTAATGTTCTGGTTCATTTCTTACTGCCATGAACTCAGACTGTGTGTTTAATGTTAACAATAAATGCAACAACTAAGGAGCCAGTAGCTCCTGTGGAAAAAATTCTGCTTTGTCAGTGAATTAATTCAGTCTGCATCTAAGTTTCTGTCAGGATGGTTGAGCGGTCTAAGGCGCTGCGTTCAGGTCGCAGTCTCTCCTGGAGGCGTGGGTTCGAATCCCACTTCTGACAAAGGACATTTTCTCCACATTCCTATGCATCCACAATGGTACATTCCAAACCCGGCTGAAGCTGCTCTCCACTGAGGGGAGTGAGTGGTTGAACTGGCAGCAGAGGTGGCAAAGGAGCTTCCCTGTGACGTCCCAACATTGCCTGGTTTCCTCCAACATGGAGCAGCCACCAAACTCTAACTTCAATGTTGGATCAAAGTCTGCTGAAGAAATGTGTTTTCTCTCAATTCACATTTTGTCCATTAACTTCATAATCAGAGACTCCATCTCATCACATGACTAAAGTCTGGGTTCTGTATTGGTGGTAAAATATCCTTCCATGCCCCTCACTAGTTTGCACACAGAAAAGCATATTTTACTGGTTTCAGATCTCTTAGCTTGTTCTCTCTCTTAAACCAGCTGAGGCAGCTTTCATTGTGTGATTGATTTTAAAATATAAACATGGAACAGAACCATTGGAATCAGATGTCAGGACATTTGAAGGAATGTCAATCTCCTGTTGAAATGTTGCAGTGTGCAGCTGAGGCTCTCTGGCAGTGGCACCAGGAGCCACAATGGCAGAACCTGGACCCTCCTGGAGGAGAACCACAGGTGAGGGCCTTCTTGGCTCCAGATTGATGGAAATCAAGTGTCTGAGGCTGTTAGCAGCCATTAAGTTGATCTGGTTGGCACTGGTATTTTTTTCTTGCTGCAGCTCAGGAGTGATTCAGGAGAAGAGTTTCAGAACAGCCAAAGTTGGGGACTGGAATTTAAAAATGTCACCTGGAACCAGACAACCTTGGGAGGTAAAAGCTCCAATCATAGCCACTCAGGGTGGATGACAGCTTCTTCTGCTGCTGCATCTGACAGTCAGAGCATCAAGTCAAGAAAACATCACCATCTTGTAGTTCCAAACCTCCACCTGTCAGATTCAGCTACTTCTTATTGTGGGACTTTAAATTTGAACACAATGGAATTTGGACAAGGAGTTTTCCTTCAAGCCCAAACATCATCGTCCAGCCTGCAACCAGAGGTCCATCAGTTATCATGGAGCCACAGGTGGAGTCTGGATTCTTTTCTAGAATGAGACGGCAATGACAGTCCTGCCAAGTGACATCACTGACGTGACTGGATGACTTCAGTCACGTGACTGGATGACAGTGTAGATTCCAATGTAGAGGTTGGGGAAATAGTCTTTGAGAATCCAGCTTGAACCCACAGCCTCCTTGTTTTCCAAAAACCCAAACAGCGACCATCAGTCTCCCTCCAATCCTGTTCTTGGGTAAACAACAAAAACAGAGTAAAAGTCTCTGGCAACATATTTGTTTCCTGTAGGGTTTCTTCATGTATGTGTGGTGTACCTGCTTTCCCAGAGGACTGCCATCTTTGTTCTGTGGGCTGACATGTTTTAGTGTCAGCACAGGTCATAGCGCTGAGACTGAACTCTCATTCTCCTCCAAGTATTATTTCCACCTCACACTCCTGCATATATTCAAGTGAACAGGGAACACAAATTTATGCTCAACTTCTCCTGTGTATTCATCCACAGTCACTAAACAACAACCAAACCAAACAAAAGGGGTTTGCTAGCGTGGCGATCAGCTGCAGTTCACCATCTTATCCAGGTCACATGACTCAGGAGTAGTGTGGCCGTCTGGCAACCAAAGGGTGGCTGGTTTGATCCTCACTTTCTCCAGTGACCATGTCAAAGTGTCCTTGAGTAAGAGACTGAACCCCTAAATACTTCTGATGAGTAGGTTGGCTCCTTGCATGGCAGCCTTCAGCATCAGTGTGTGAGTGTGTGTGAATGAGAGGACATTGTTCAGCTCCTTGAGTGCTGCTGAGGTAGAAAGGCTCTGTACAAACTGAGTCCTTTTACCATTTCTTTCCTGCTTCTAGCAGCGCTGTTGTCACTTCCTGTGACCGTGGGAGGAAAGGGGTCCCTCTTCAGAATAAGTTTGATATCATGATGTTACTTCCTCTTCAACATGCCTTTAGCAGACCAACTCAGAGAGCAGCACAGTGAGGTAGTGTGGCCGAGCGGTCTAAGGTGCTGGATTAAGGTTCCAGTCCTCTGAGGAGGCGTGGGTTCAAATCCCACCACTGCCATCATGTCCCAGGTCACTGGAGAGGTGTGGCAGGTCTCTCACTGCCTCTCCTTTCTCTTCCACTGAGGTCTTCAAACCTGTGACCAAAAGAAGAACCCTCTTCTGAGTCCACAGACCTGACCATTGCTGCTCTGACTGCCAGGTTACCTCCTGGTGATCAGAGTGAAGTCAATGGGGAGGTAGTCAGTTGTTCCTCTGTTTTTTGACAGAGGCTTCATTGTGAATTAAATAATTTTAATTCTTTACTTGACATTTCACGCTGTTTCGACTGAAAAAGACGAGTTCCTGGAGAAGATCTTCTCGGGGTCCAGGTTAAAGCGGTGCCCCAGCTGGCACCAGGTGCTGACCCAGGTCCTGCATGGGAGATACTGTCAGTTCTGTTCTGCCCTGCTCACAACCACAGGCTGGTGTTGAGGCCTGCAGCAACCAGGACCCCAGTCACCAAGAGTATAAAGGCTGGTCATTGTGGCAGTGGGAGGAGTCAAAATGAAGACCGACCAATGAGAGCAGAACGTTCCTGGAGAAGTCAGAAGAACTTGACCATGTTTCCTACAGTACCCAGGAGGCCTGGTAGTTGTTGAAGGAAGCTCCAAAAGCAAAGAGCAGACAGCAGGACATCAAAAGAAAAGATCCAGACACTAAAACTACAAGTAGAAACAAGAAGAAACACTAAAAGCTTTGGAAAGATACTACAAGGTTGGATATACATTATTATATACACTACTATTCTCACTGACTCCTAAAGAGGGACAGGAAACATTAGAATGTGGATCAGATCAGCTGATTTCAGTGTTGAGTCCATCCCTCCATCCACTTTCTATTCTTATCCTTTAAGGGTCTCGGGGGGGGGGGGGTGAACAATGTCACCTGAATGATCCCAGGTGACATTGTTCAAGAGGCAGGGTTCACCCTGGACAGGTCACCAGTCCATCAGGAGAAATGAGGTGGACGGTATCATGCAACCTAAACTAAAACATTCGTCAGATCAAATTCAGATTAAAGCAAGAGGCTCCAGATCAAAGTCAGAATTCCTGATGATGTCATCAGGGCTTTGACAGTAGCTAGAATTCTGTCTTTGATCTCAGGAGAACATGAAAGAAACACAACTGAGGAAAGTAGAGGAGAACATTCAGCTTCATTAGAAACACTTGAACTGTTGAACAGTAGAATTTGTTTGAAACAGTTTACAACACTGAGTGACAGGATTGAAGAGGGAAGAGTTTTCTACTTCACATTTAATTCTAACTTTAAACTGTGGATGAACATTTTTAGTCGTTCATATTCTAACACAGAGAGGAAGTCATGTCATTCCCTTTTTAAAAAAAGAAAAACATGTGAAGCTCCTCCCCCCAGCTCCAGATGGACAGACAGACATGAGAGAGGCACGGAAGCAAAGAAGTGTTGTGCTCCTCTCCAGTGCTCTGGTGTTGTTGTGTTCTTCTCAGCTCCATCATGTAGACCTGCTGGCACTGGGCGCTGGTGGAAGTTTGCAGCTCTCACTGGAAAGTCCTGAGGCTCCTCCCACTCTGAAGCAGGCAGTTGCTCCCAGCCAGCCCACACTTTCACTCTCTGGTGTAGGAGTGAAGAACAAAATCAGAATCAAGAACCATCACTCTTTCATTGGGGCTCCTTTCTCCTTGTTCTGATACAGAAATTCAACAGCTTCTATCATTGATTGACAGGAAATGTCAGTGATAGACTAGGATTTTCTGCTGTGCTGTCAAATTAACTTTGATCAAAGCTTCACTCTTCAGGTGTGAAAGTTTTTCAGTCCAAAGACATGAGAATGAGGACGAGGCTGATTGACCCTCCAAACTGACTCTAGGTGGCACTGTGAGGGTGAACGGTGTCTGTCTCTATGTGGTGGCCCTGTGATGGACTGGTGACCCTCCAGGGTGAACCCCCCTTCATGCTGAAAGCTGCTGAGACAGGGCCCCCCCCCCCACAACCCTGAACAGGATAAGTGGAAGAAAATGGTTGGATGGATGAATGGATGGATGAATGAATGATGGATGGATGGATGGATGATGGATGGATGGATGGATGGATGATGGATGGATGGATGGATGGATGGATGGATGAATGAATGGATGGATGGTGGATGGATGGATGGATGGATGGATGGATGGTGGACGGATGGATGGATGCATGGATGGATGGATGGATGGATGAATGGATGGATGAATGAATGGATGGATGAATGAATGGATGGATGGATGAATGGATGGATGAATGAATGAATGGATGGATGATGGATGGATGGATGAATGGATGGATGGATGGTGGATGGATGGATGGTGGATGGATGGATGGTGGATGGATGAATGAATGAATGGATGAATGAATGGATGGATGATGGATGGATGGATGGATGGATGAATGAATGGATGGATGGATGGATGGATGAATGGATGGATGAATGGATGGATGGATGAATGGATGGATGGATGAATGGATGGATGGATGGATGGATGATGGGCTACAGTTCAGTCACTGTCTCTTGCTCCCACAGTGATTCGATCGTCCTACCAACACAGCAGGACTCACCAGGAGACAATGGATTGTCAGTCATTTTTCACTGGCAGCACTGGAGCAGGAGCCCTCAAGGTCTCCACTGGCATTGGTGGACTCCAGGATGTGTTTGGACCAACAGAAATGCACAACCTGTTCATGGCAACACTTTCATGTATTTAGCCCTGCTCCCAGATCTCTGCTACAATTTTCATGTCATAATATCATACAACAGTTCAATGTTGACCCTTCCACCACCGTTACACTGAAGCAGAGGTCACTGGCAGTGTTGCACATGTTGGGAGGAGCCTGTGGCTCAGTGTTTGACTCCCAAGCCTCTGGAATAAAACACAAGGAACAACTGACCACCTCACCATGACTTCACCCTGATAACCAGGAGGTAACCTGGTAGTCAGAGCAGCGGTGCTCAGGTCTGTGGACTGAACAATGTCCCCTCATTCACACATACATCACTCTTTCATTGGGGCTCCTTTCTCCTTGTTCTGATCCAGAAACTCAACAGCTTCTATCATTGATTTGACAGGAAATGTTGATGACACACTGGGATTTTTGTTCTCCTGCTGTCACTGTCAAGTGCAGCTTAACATGAGAGGTAGCAGGATCATTCATGTGTTCATGTTTCCAGCAGACAAGGAGGAAACCTGGGAGGACTTCAGTGACTTTGATCAGTGGTTCTCACTTCATCTTCTCAGTATAAAGTTCAAAGCGAGCTGGCCAGGAGTTGAACCTAGAATCTTCTGATCCGTAGTCAGACGCGTTATCCATTGCGCCACCAGAAGAAGCGAAGAAGCTGCTGTGTTCATGTGTGCTTGCTGTTACAGAAAAGCCCAACAACATGGTGGCATTTTCAGGGGACACAATGGTGCAGTGGTCAGCACTGTGGCCTCACAGCAAGAAGGTTCAGCTCTCCTCCTATTTGGTTGCTAGGAACCTGAATCAGTCCTCAGTGGAGCGGTGCTGCTGAGGCTGAGTGAGGCTGAGTGAGGGACTGAGCAGGAGCCAGCAGGTCCAAGCAGGTTCAGGCAAACTCCCCTCGGTCCACCAACATCAAAGCAGAGGAACTGAGTTCATCTAACAAAATGATTCATATCATCTCCACTTGGAATGCTCTGGAACTACAAGTACACTTAAAATGGCTGACTTATGACAACAGAAGGAACTTTGAAGTAGATTTGATTTATTTAAGTCAGTGACAGTCATTTTTTCAAGAATTTAGTTCAGGTAACTTCATTGTTTTACTAAGATGAGCTTTAATGTTATACCATTGAAACAAGACCTTCATGTATTTATGATGACATCACCAATAGGAGCCTTCAGTCTGTCAGGGGGTAGAGTTCAGTCACCACCAATGACATCAGAGTCAGAGTTAGAGATCAAAGACAGACATTAAAGTCTCTCTTATTAAAAAAAATTAAAGTGTTATATCTTTGAAAATATACTGCAATACATGAAATATTATATTTCCATGAATGGTAACCTCGTTCTTATATTCTTTAATATACTGCAATAGTAATGGACCCTCTATGACACTGTAGTGATGAATCTATCAAGGAGTAAAAATTATTATAATCAGAGAATTTTGAAGTCAAGTTTGAGATCAGTTTGATCCTCTCTCTCCCTCCCCCCTCTCTCTCCCTGTCTCCCTCCCTCTATCTCTCTCTCCCTCTCTCTCTCCCTCCCTCTATCTCTCTCTCTCTCTCTCTCTCAGGAGCTTTTAAATTAATATTTTAATAAAACAGAACAGGAGACTGAAGAGTGATCACTCAAACCCACAGGCTGAATGGGACATCTCTTAAAAACATTGAACCACTGAGTAAAACCATAGAAGCGCTCCTGTCTAGTCGGTGCTAACAAGTTAGCTGTTGAGTGAGTCCAGCTGTGCTGTCTAGGAATCCTGGTCAAAAGCCTCCACACATCAAACAGCTGGTGTGTTGGTGGATCTGTGGATCCTGCTGGAAGAAGCAGGGTGGAGCTCTGAATGGTTCCTGTCTCAAAGAGCTTCTCTGTGCAGCTCCCATCAGCTCCTAAAAACAGGAAACCAGCAGATTCAGTGTTGAACAGTGGCATTAAAATGTCTCAAAAGCTGTCCTGTCCACCATTTGTTGGTGCAAAGACATTTAAAAACACCAGTTGAACATTTTCCAAAGTTGCTCTCACCTTCTTTCAAACACCTGGAATGATTTCCTCCAAACCAAAAGAAACTGGTGAAAAAAACAACAACAAAAACTCCTGGAGAATCAAACTCCACCCTCTGCTCCAACTGGACTTGGGACTTCAAATGACCCCCATTAAAAGCCTGCCTGCATCCCCATTCACTGACTGTTGTGCTGTGAGTCTCCTGGACAAACATGGCAGGATCCTCTTGATCTCCAGGAGAGTAAAAGAGGGAACCCAAGAAAACAAGTCAGCGTGAAAGAGGAGCAGATTTTAAAACTCCTCACCATTTCCACCTCCAGGAGTGAAGCCTCCCGGGACCCAAGAGGCTCCAGCTGGCAGAGCTCTCACTGGTTTCTCCACCACCTCGCTAACCTGAGCTGGAGCATCTCAGAACCAAACAGTGACCCCCTTCATTCCAGAGCCGACCCCACAAACTCTGAGCCCCACTTTACCCACAGCCAGCAGGCCTCCTCAACACTGCATGACACACAACGACTAAATTTAACACTTCTCATCCAGAGATCTGTCACATGAGTCTGCTGTGGAGGGTCAGTCTGTCCGTCCACATTCAGATCATTAACGCAGCGACTCCTAAGCACCAGTAGAGCCTGTTCATCGTCCCTGGGGGGCTCGAACCACCAGCCTCTCAGTTAACAGCCGAGCGCGCTGACCGATTGCACCACAGAGACTCTGAGTCTCCTGCTTTTCATGAAGAGTTTTCAGGCTAAATTCAGTGTGTGAGGTCCACACTGCACATTTGAGGGACCATGAAGGACAGAGGAGAGTCTGACTGTCATGGTGAAAGCCTTCAGCACTAGAACTGAAACAGCCCCCACCATCTTAACCCCCCCAGACCAAACAGGCTTCATCAGAAACAGACCCCCCTCCTAGAACATCCAGAGATCATCAGTCTGATTAATAGAACATGACAAACAATCAAGATCTTGTTATTGTTTGATCAGAAGCTGAAACAATGTTTCTATGTTTGTCTGTTCTGGTCTGAATGAAAGAGGAGGTTTTCTTGGTCATGTGACGTGGATGAGCGTTCAACTAGATCTTCCTGATTCAACAGGATTTGAGTTTGTTGGGATTTTGTCAAAGCCACCAACCAAACCTCTGAGTGGTGCAGATGTCTGCTGCCTCCTCAGAGCAGACTGGAGCTCAGCCTCACTCACCTGTGGGAGCCCCAGCAGAGCCACCGTGTGATGGAGTTTCAGTTCAGGCTCCAAGGTCCTGGATTGAATTGGTGTTTTGTGTTTTTAGGCCTCCTGGCACCATCAATGGTAGAGCAGAGTGGTGCAGAGGAAGCGTGCTGGGCCCAGAACCCAGAGGTCGATGGATCAAAACCATCCTCTGCTAAAAGAACAAAATAAAATGAACCTGTGTTTTTAGAAATGTGTGTCTGTTAAAAAGAGGTTCATAAGGATTTTGTCTTCCTCCACAATCACCAACCATTGTGAGAGTTAACAACAGTCCACTTTCTGACTGAAGCAAAAGTAGACTTCAAAAGGTTTTTCTGATTCAACATAGCAGCTAAATTTCCATTTCCATTTCCTGAACAGGACAGGTTAAAAAAAAGGGAATGTCATGACTTCCTCTGTATGTTAGAATATGAACGACTAAAAATGTTCATGCCCAGTTTTAAGTTAGAATTAAACTGAAAATACCAAAATCTCCCCTCTTCAATCCTGTCACTCAGTGTTGTAAACTGTTTCAAACAAATTCTACTGTTCAACAGTTCAAGTGTTTCTAATGAAGCTGAATGTTCTCCTCTACTTTCCTCAATTGGGTTTCTTTCATGTCCTCCTGAGATCAAAGACAGAATTCTAGGTACAAATAAAAACACTATCAAAGCCTCCTGATGACATCATCATCAATTCTGTCTTTGATCTGTGTCTGTCCAGCCTGTCCTGAGTGGATCCAACAGTTTCCCATGGGTGACTCTGTCGTGGTCTCTCTCCTGCTGTCTCCAACTCTCAGAGTGCTTCTACTGGTTTCTCTCCATCGTCCCTGTTGCTAGGCAGAGCACTGGTGAGGACTGAGGCCAGTGATGTCATCACCTCCAGCTGAGACCTGCCAGGTGGTCCTGCTTCATTCAACTCTGCTGCCTCTGCCACTGCCCTGACTGGTGAGGCTGACAGCAGGTTCTCTCTCATCTAAACTCTCTGTTTACAATGGAGGCTGAAATCCTTGTGATTGGTGGTTCAATCATCAGGTCTGTTGAACTCCCAGGTGCCATCACCTGCTGTCTTCCTGGTGCCAAAGTTGTGGACATTATTGAACGTCTCCAGGACTCATCGACCTCCACCCCTCCTGCAGGTTCTCCCTGTCTCTGTGTGGGTTCTCTCTGGTACTCCAGCTTCCTCCCAAAGTCCAAAGACATCAAGAGGGTAGTGGTTACCTGGACACTCTAAATGACTGTGAGTGTGAATGGTTGTCTGTCTGTGTGTGTTGGTCCTGGGATGGACTGGTGACCCATCAAGGGTGAACCCAGGGCTGGACTGGCCACCTGGCCGATGCACATCTTTGGGCCGGCCCATAACTGTCATAATTTTTTTTCAAAAGTGTATAGTTTTTAATCGACCGTAACGGTATCGGAGACGCGAAACGCGGCCCATTGGTTGATTTTCTTGAAGGACATTGGGCTCGTCCAATGAAATCTCTCCGCTCTCTCTCTTTCTCTTAGTCAAGCCATGCTGTTGCAATGGAAGTGGAGGAGTCAGATCAGACAGTTGGAGACTATTTTAGTCGCCCTTCTTCCACACAGAGGACTGATTTTTTAAAGTTTCATCCTCAACAAGATTCCATAAACCCTGTCGTCCAGAGGCTCTTCGTTAGAACGGACGGCACGACGTGGAAATGGCTGACTTATTGTGGTCAACGTCATGCTTTGTTTTGTTTTGTTTGACCTGCTTTTAGCAAGCCCAGTGATCCAAGTGTCTTCATTAGAGGCCTGACAGACTGGAGGCATGTGCACCAAAGAGTAGAGGAGCATGAGAGAGGCATGGCACAGAGGCAGTGTGCTGAGGCCTATTTTTGAAACTGCTCCAGAGCAAGACTGGCCACCTCCCTCAGGGAAGACAGCTGACAGGACACCGTGAGCAGGTTAAGAAGCAGGGCTGGACTGGGACCAAAAAATGGCCCTGGCATTTCTCATCCCTGGCAGCCCTCCATGGTTATTTACACGATATGTGGAAGCACACGCCATACCAGAGGATGTATGCGCACATTTTGAAGTTTCAAAAATTAAAATAAAGTGCAGTATTCTACATGGAAGACAGTAACCATGTTAAAAGAGTGATACTCTTTCACTACTCAGAGACCTTCTTCTTCCACTACACGTTCCAACACCTGACGTCTCTTCTTCCCAGTCCAGCCCTGGAAAGAACGCGTCGAGTTTTGGAAATTCGGCTGCTTTTCTTTTCCGGAGTCTCTCTTTTTCGGCTCCTCCTTTCTCCTTCCTCTTACTGGGCAACATTCTTCATGGCTTCTGACTGCAAGGCGGCCGCTGAGTGGTGGCACTACAACTGGATGGGTCTGTTTCTCATTTTAACACAAAAACAAACTAACCGCTGTTTCTGCGTTTTTACCAGAAATATATATTTTGAAATGCCTGCTCACACCGGCCCATCCGGCTACATCCACCAAACTTTACACACATAACATAATATAATAATATAATATAATAACCCTGAACACAAGCCCCAAAGCAGTAGTTGTTTTGTTTTTCTTCATAAAGGAGGTGCACAGTCATGACTACGATATCTCTGGCAACAAACATGGAAGGGGCTTTGGGGTCTTGTGTTTCAGCTCTGTAACTTCTGGATGGCTGAAAATGTCAGAATCAGTCCTCTCACTGACATCAACCATTGGTGTGACTTTTGGTGGCTTCAGCTCAAATGAAACCAGGGAAGAGGGGCCAGACTTTGAGCAGCCCCTTAGGGTTAGTGGATGCCCCGGGACCGTGCTTGGGCCCCTTAGCACCTAGATGGCTGAAATTCCCAGCACATGCTACTCTGGGGCATCACACTATGTGTGTAAAGTTTGGTGGATGTAGCCCAAGTAGAAACACCAGAACCCAGATTTGATCCTCAATTCTGCTCCAAAAGGCTCTCGGAGTCCAGAAGTCCCAGACCCTGATTTTGCCCAGTTTCACAAGGGGATAGTTTTTTCTCTTTGAACCAAGGAAGTTGAAATTTGAGTGTGTTGTTCTGTCCTCCATAAGGATCCCATCTGTGCTGGTTTGACCCCCCTAAGTCCTTTCTGCTGTCCGTAAAGGGCGTGGCAAAGTCCAGTAAAGTCTTTAAATGAAGCATCATAACTGGTCAAAGTTGCTCCAAATGAGATGAGATTTCTGGGAGGAGTTCACACCTCTGCCAGAAACCAATATTTAAAATTTTGAAGCCCCACCTCCTTCCTGAAGCTACTTCCTGTTTGGGAGGGGGTCCTAGAATTATTCCACCAGATTAGGATTTCATAAAGTTTCAGGTCTGTATCCACTGGAGAGGCCAATGAGAGCAAAAGAGCAACAGGGTCAAAGGTCAACAGGCCTCATGTCTCAGCCAGGCCTCAAAGGGTTAAGTGAGCCTTTTGGAGCTCCTTTGAAAAAAGGCCTGACACCAATCTTGTTCAGGACCAACATGAAGAAGGATCTTTGGAACATTTTCACATCTTTAAGACCGCCTTGACTCCTTTTTATAGCAGGAGTCACTGAACAGCACAAAGCTGCTATTGCAGCCATCAGGCCTCATTTCTGATCAGTTATTATTGTTGAAACAAAGCTGAATATCAATTATTGATTTTTATTGTCATCATTGTGAACACCTGATGAGAGAAACACAATAAAAACATTTGAAAAGGAAGGATCAGAGTGTTGTTGTACTGCAATACTACAGTACAGCATCAGAGACACTCAGTTATTGATTGCCTGAATGATTGATTTACCCAGAAGAGGAACAGCTTTGTTGGAGCAGTAAAAATACACACATCAGAACGACAAAGTTACATTGGAAAAGAAACTACATGACATTACCAGCACAACATCTGAAGAACAGTTAGGATCAATTTAACTGGCCAGATAGTTAGGACTTCTTTAATGATACCCTTGATGAACCCAGACATCAGAGTGGTTTGTTCCCCTCAATCATAAATCTGTAAATACAGCGTGAAGTGATGGAACTAAAAGGCCACCTCTGAGTGCAGGAGTGAGCCTCTGTGACGGATGTGACGTCAGCAGACCGCCATGAGTTTGAATCATTGTTTATATTCTTAATGCTGATTGGTCGATCTATAATGGTGACAAATGGACTTCGTAGGTAGAATAAACATCCAGAAATTAAATGAATTTGTAGATTGTCTTATTAATCAAAAGATGAAGTATTAAAAATATTTGTTTTTTTTTCCTCGGAGTGAGCGACAACTACCGGATTTTCTCACAGAAGAACGGGGCCGACTTCCACGGAAGCAGATGTTTGTAATTCCTGGGACACTAAAATCCATTTCATATTATTCTTTATTGAACAGCGAATATTATGGAAATAAAATTTATATTTCTCGCCAGAAATGTCCTTAAAATGCTTTTTAAAAATCAAACCTATCTTGAAATAACACTCGTCCGTAATGGCGTCCTTAGCAACCAACATAGCAACAGTAGAAATGTGACACTGTAACGACTCTCTTCCGAGAGGTGAAAGATTCATCGTAATAACGAACAAACCAAAGATTAAACACAAGAACTGAGCGAAGATTATGAAAACAAAATGCATATTTCTCTCTAGAAATGTCATCAGAATGCTTTATTAAATCAAAACTATCTTGGAAGAAGGCACTTTCCTCCGACAATGACAGGAGCGGCCGCCATGTTTTTGTTTTGAGAGGCCCGCATGAAAGAGTCACATGACCTACCAGCGCTCCAATAGAAAAGAAGAGGGGAAAAAAACGTACACATTTCACAATTTTTTGGCCTTTATCGTAGCACTGATAGGTTTTGACCTGTGGACAAACGGAGCCTTTTCACGTTTTGACATGAGACTGGGTTGTCAAAAGCAAAGAGCAGACAGCAGGACATCAAAAGAAAAGATCCAGACACTAAAACTACAAGTAGAAACAAGAAGAAATACTAAAAGCTTTGGAAAGATACTACAAGGTTGGATATACATTATTATATACACTACTATTCTCATTGACTCCTAAAGAGGGACAGGAAACATTAGAATGTGGATCAGATCAGCTGATTTCAGTGCTGA
Organism: Aulostomus chinensis; assembly: GCF_037954235.1. NCBI lineage: Eukaryota > Metazoa > Chordata > Actinopteri > Syngnathiformes > Aulostomidae > Aulostomus > Aulostomus chinensis. The sequence continues at coordinate 32,497,623 of NC_141320.1, read as the reverse complement.
GTCCATCCCTCCATCCACTTTCTATTCTTATCCTTTAAGGGTCATGGGGGGGGGGGGCGATCCCAGGTGACGTTGTTCAAGAGGCAGGGTTCACCCTGGGCAGGTCACCAGTCCATCAGGAGAAATGAGGTGGTCGGTATCATGCAACCTAAACTTAAACATTAGTCAGGTCAAATTCAGATTAAAGCAAGAGTCTCCAGATCAAAGTCAGAATTCCTGATGATGTCATCAGGGCTTTGACAGTAGCTAGAATTCTGTCTTTGATCTCAGGAGGACATGAAAGAAACACAATTGAGGAAAGTAGAAGAGAGCATGGCTGCATGATGGTGCAGTGGTGAGCACTGTGGCCTCACAGCAAGAAGGTTCTGGTTTGAGTCCAGGCTCGGGTGGGGAATCTTTCTGTGTAGAGCCTGCATGTTCTCCCCATGAATGCGTGGGTTCTCTCTGGTACTCCGGCTCCTTCCCACTGTCCATTGGGGACGAGGCTAATTGGACACTCTAAATTGACCGTAGGTATGAATGGTTGTTTGTCTCTGTATGTTGGCCCTGTGATGGACTGGCGACCTGTCCAGGGTGAACCCCGCCTCTGGCCTGTAGATGCTGGGATAGGCTCCACCCCCCCCCCCTCGACCATCAATGTAGGTCTTTTGTTAATTGCATGCCACATGAAATTATTGTTGGTCACTTTTCTAGCAACAGTCTCACAGTGGCAAGACAAGAACACTTCTACTTTTGATGATGACAGTTTGTTCAACACTGAACTTCATCCAGTACCATGTTGTCAAACACTGGAACCTCCACAGCACCTGAACAGGGACTTGAACCCTGGACCCTCAGATTAAAAGTCTGATGCTCTACCCTCTGAGCTCCTCAGGCTCTTTCTACAGCATTGAGACAGGAACAGAAACACCTGTGAAGGTCAAACTGATGCTTTCTTGACTTGTTCAGTCCTCCATGTTAAAGTCCTCCATGCTTTTGATTGGCTCTGATTCTCTGTGGCAAAATCCAACAAGAGGCTCCAAAAATGTCCTGAATGTCACAAGAATGCACAGGACAAGATGTTAGTTTCCTTCATGTCTGCAGTTCCTCCACTGGAAAGTAAAGCCAATGCTGTTCCTCTGCTGAAACCTGGGATCGGACCAGGGACCTTTAGATCTTCAGTCTAAGGCTCTCCCAACTGAGCTGGTTCAGTTCTGAGGGAGGGCCCTGCTTCTCTCATTTATAATCTCTTCCACTCTCACTGGACCTTAGAGAGGATTGGAGCTTCTGAAGTCCTGACACATTGAACAGTTCTCCAGGACCATTTTTGATGGATGTCTGAATCACACCAGCCTTTTTTGTTTGTCTTCTTGCACCACCGTGCCGCCCCTACTAGTCGTCTACATATCAGTGTTCTCAGTATTGCACGAACATTCACATCAGTATTGTGCTAATATTTTATTTCCTGGCTCTTCAATCCTCCTATTATGAAGTTGATTGCTTCAGCGACCAGGAGACGTTATCATTGGCAGCTAGTTTGCTATTATTGCTGCTGCTGTTGTTGGTTGTGTGTCTGTCTTCCATCCCCCTGTCCCTCTGTCTTTCTCTCTGCTTGTCTTTCACCCTCATCTTGTTCCCATCTTTTTGTCATTCTCTCCCTCCTTTCTCTCTGTCTTTGGTCTTTCCTTCTCTATATTTGTCTTCTGCTGTCTGTCCTGTCCTGCTCTCTTTCAACAACCAACCAGTCAAAGCAGACGTCCGGTTAAAAAAATATGATAAACGAACTCTTGGTTTGATTTGGCTTGAGACATGAAGAAGATAGGATTGTTTTCCTTTCATTTTAGAAGCTTTTCCAGATTCATGAAAAGATCATCAATCAGTGCAGTATTTCAGACAGACTTCTGGTCCGTGAGGACGAGGAATCCAGCACAGATCCACAGAACTCCAACTGCCATCTTTGATGGTTCCTTTACAGTCTGTAGGGTGGAGAGATCCTCCTGAGTCTGGCTTGGAATGTTTGTCTGTGGATGTGTTGGCCCTGTGATGGACTGGTGACCTGTCCAGGGTGAACACGGCCTGTCGCCCAAAAGCTGCTGGGATAGGCTCCACCCCCTCATGACCCTGAACAGGATAAGCAGAAGACAATGGACAGAAGTGCTGACACATTGAACAGTTCTCCAGGACCATTTTTGATGAAGGTCTGGATCACACCAGCCTTTTTTGTTTGTCTTCTTCCAGTGTCCTCAACATTGTGTGAGCCAATAATTCCACATCTGAACCAGACACACCTCTGGTTGGTGGGTTGATGGATCTTTCTGTTCTAACAGTGTCTTTTATCTTGCTTTTATCTTTTCTATCTTTTCTTTGTATCTGCATTCTGTGGTGCACAGTGGCTCTGGAAGAGCGCTCTAACTATTGTCACTGTACCCCCCCCCCCGTACAACGAAAATAAAAGATTCTGATTCCGATTCTGACACACACACACACACACACACACACACACACACACACACACACACACACACACGCGTGTATCAACATGATGTTCCGAATGTTTCACTGTCTGTGGTTGTCCAGCTCTCCTTGTCTCTTCACTGTCATTGTCAGAACTCTGAGCAGTCTTCCTCTCCAGGTGATGTCTCTGAGTGATGATGATTGCTGTCTGTTCAACCAGCTTCATTTGTTGATATCTGAGAAGGACTGAAGACAGCAAAGTGTGCTGATTGGCCAACAACCCCTCACAGGTCAAAGGTCACTGCTCTGAGGCGGACCAGTTTACTGTAACAGTGGTGGCACCATCCACTGCTGGCGCTCTCTTCAGTGCTTCTTGTTTCTGCCCTTTGTGTGTGAGCTCCTAGAGCAGCTGGTCCGCCCCCCCCCTTTTCTTTTCTATTCCTCTAATTTATTTTTTGATTTTCTGTTTTTGTAATTCATCATCGATCTCGGCTCACGGTCGCTACACTCTTGACCTCCTGTGAGCCTTGAAGAGAGAGAAGCCACCTTTGTGTCGGAGAAGAGCAGCTTAGTCCAGGCAGCCAGCAGCCTGAGACCAGAGGGTAGCCAATCAACGCGCTTCCCTTCTTCATCGAGCGAATCTCAGCGGGAGCCACGGTCGACGAGGTGGAGGCTTTGGAGGCCGTCCTCCCACCAGTTTGTTGGAGAGGCGTCGTACATCGATGGGAGAATCCAGCTGAGAACGTAAGCCGGTTACGTTGGTTTTCACCGATTCAGGCCTGGACTCCTGTCTCGCTGCCAAACTCCGCCTGACTCCGTAGAGCTGGTCAGCCTCCACTCAGTCCTCTTCATTTGGTTGGAGGTCACCATCGTTCATCCTACACACCTTTCCACCTGCCTCTTAGCCGTCTACTTGAAGCTCAGATAAATCCAGGCTAATTCATACCTGCTACTCAATATGGGCCTTAATTACTCTGCTGGAATTATCACTCTGTCTTAAGGGTTTTCTTAATTGTATTAAATCCTCTTTAATTTCCAAGAAGTCTTCCAACTCATTCATTAATGCAAGCCACTGATCCACAAGACCTCATTGATGAGCTTCAACCTGAGACTGAGTGTTTCTCGTTGGACGAGACACCCATTAAATGAGACTCATTGTCAGTCCATTGAAATCTACTGGTGTTCCTGGTGAGTTGATTTAACAACATGAGCTGACAGAATCTACGTTCAGGTAGGAACCACCACATCCAGGGGTCTGGACCTTTGAGCAGTCAGAGCCATCAAAGTAGCAGACTAAGCTAGCAGACATTAGCATTGAGAAGAAACTGATACCTGAGCATACTTTTGGGTCTGGACCTTTGAGCAGGCAGAGCCATCAAAGTAGCAGACTAAGCTAGCAGACATTAGCATTGAGAAGAAACTGATACCTGAGCATACTTTTGGGTCTGGTCAGGTGATGACACAATAATATGACATCATTGTCAGACTGACGCCTGCTCAACACTGACCAAATGCCGCCCTATTGCATTGTGGGAAATTTCTGCTTGGCTCCCGTCCATCAAAACACACAAAGAAATTTCTCCAGAATCAGTATGGATAGTGGATACAATTGAATCCACACTGGTTTTTCATTCTGAGTCGGGTGCAGGTGTGGAATTTCAGACACAGTCTGTGTTTGTGTTGTTCATTCAGTGATTTTTCTTACAATTCCCAATCAAAGCTCCACACTTCTAATGAACTCAAAATGATGCTAACAGTAATGTGGTGATAGTTGCTAATAAACTAAGTGATGCTGACAGTCATGTAGTAAGAGTTGCTACGAACCTCAAAATAATGTGACAATGATGTCAGAAGAATTGCTAATGATCTCAAAATGATGCGACAGTGATGTAGTAAGAATTGCTAATGAACTCAAAATGATGCTAAAAGTAATGGAGTGAAAGTTTCGAATAACCTCAAAGTGATGCTGACAGTCAAGTAGTAAGAGTTGCTACGAACCTCAAAATAATGCGACAGTAATGTAGTAAAAGTTGCTACGAACCTCAAAATATTGCGACAGTGATGTCGGAAGAATTGCTAATGAACTCAAGATGATGCTAACAGTAATGTAGTGATAGTTGCTAATCAAATCAATGATGCTTACAGTAATGTAGTAAGTGTTTCGAATAACCTCAAAGTGATGCTGACAGTCATGCAGTAAGAGTTGCTACAAACCTCAAAATAATGCAACAGTGATGTCAGAAGAATTGCTAATGAACTCAAAATGATGCGAACAGTAATGGAGTGATAGTTGCTAATCAACTCAATGATGCTTACAGTAATGTAGTAAGTGTTTCGAATAACCTCAAAGTGATGCTGACAGTCATGCAGTAAGAGTTGCTACAAACCTCAAAATAATGCAACAGTGATGTCAGACGAATTGCTAGAGATCTCAAAATGATGCGACAGTGATTTAGTAAGAATTGCTAATAAACTCAAAATGATGCTAACAGTAATGGAGTGAACATTTCGAACAACCTCAAAGTGATGCTGACAGGAATGTAGTAAGAGTTGCTACGAACCTCAAAATAATGCGACAGTGATGTCAGAAGAATTGCTAAAGATCTCAAAATGATGTGACAGTGATGTCAGAAGAATTGGTAATGATCTCAAAATGATGCTAACAGTAATGGAGTGAACGTTTCGAATAACCTCAAAGTGATGCTGAAAGTCATGTACTAAGAGTTGCTACGAAACTCAAAATAATGCAACAGTCATGTAGTAAAAGTTGCGACGAACCTCAAAATATTGCGACGGTGATGTCAGAAGAATTCCTAATGAACTTAAAATGATGCTAACAGTAATGTAGTGATAGTTGCTAATCAACTCAGTGATGCTTGAAGTAATGTAGTAAGTGTTTCAAATAACCTCAAAGTGATGCTGACAGTCATGTAGCAAGAGTTGCTACGAACCTCAAAATAATGTGACAGTGATGTCAGAAGAATTGCTAAAGATCTCAAAATGATGCGACAGTGATGTAGTAAGAATTGCTCGTGAACTCAAAATCATGCTAACAGTAATGGAGTGAAAGTTTCGAATAACCTCAAAGAGATGCTGACAGTCATGTATTAAGAGTTGCTACGAACCTCAAAATAATGCGACAGTGATGTCAGAAGAATTGCTAAAGATCTCAAAATGATGCGACAGTGATTTAGTAAGAATTGCTAATGAACTCAAAATGATGCTAACAGTAATGGTGTGAACTTTTCGAATAACCTCAAAGAGATGCTGACAGTCATGTAGTAAGAGTTGCTACGAACCTCAAAATATTGCGACAGTGATGTCGGAAGAATTGCTAATGATCTCAAAATGATGCGACAGTGATGTAGTAAGAATTGCTAATGAACTCAAAATGATGCTAAAAGTAATGGAGTGAAACTTTCGAATAACCTCAAAGTGATGCTTACAGTCATGTAGTAAGTGTTGCTACGAACCTCAAAATAATGCGACAGTAATGTAGTAAAAGTTGCTACGAACCTCAAAATATTGCGACAGTGATGTCGGAAGAATTGCTAATGAAGTCAAAATGATGCTAACAGTAATGTAGTGATAGTTGCTAATAAACTCAGTGATGCTTACAGTAATGTAGTAAGTGTTTCGAATAACCTCAAAGTGATGCTGAAAGTCATGTACGAAGAGTTGCTACGAACCTCAAAATAATGCGACAGTAATGTAGTAAAAGTTGCTACGAACCTCAAAATATTGTGACAGTGATGAAGTAAGAATTGCTAATGAACTTAAAATGATGCTAACAGTAATGTCGTGAGAGTTGCTAATCAAGTCAGTGATGCTTATAGTAATGTAGTAAGTGTTTCGAACAACCATAAAGTGATTCTGACAGTCATGTAGTAAGAGTTGCTTCGAACCTCAAAATAATGCGACAGTGATGTCAGAAGAATTGCTAAAGATCTCAAAATGATGCGACAGTGATGTAGTCAGAATTGCTAATGAACTCAAAATGATGCTAACAGTAATGGAGGGAAACTTTGAATAACCTCAAAGTGATGCTGACAGTCATTTAGTAAGAGTTGCTAATGAACTCAATTTAATGCTACAGTGATGTTGTGAGAATTGCTCAACAACGCAAAATGATGCTAACAGTAATGTACTGATAGTTGCGAATAAACTCAAAGTGATGCTGACAGTAATGTAGTAAGAGTTGCTACGAACCTTAAAATAATGCAACAATAATGTAGTAAGAGTTACTACGAACTTCAAAATGATGTGACAGTGATGTAGTAAGAATTGCTTATGATCTGAAATGATCGGACAGTGATGTAGTAAGAATTGCAAATGAACTCAAAATGATGCTAACAGTAATGTAGTGAAAGTTTCAAACAACCTCAAAGTGATGCTGACAGTCATGTTGTAAGAGTTGCAACGAACCTCAAAATGATACGACAGTGATGGAGTAAGAATTGCTAATGAACTCAAAATAATGCTAACAGTAATGGAGTGAAAGTTTCGAATAACCTCAAAGAGATGCTGACAGTCATGTATTAAGAGTTGCTACGAACCTCAAAATAATGCGACAGTGATGTCAGAAGAATTGCTAAAGATCTCAAAATGATGCGACAGTGATGTAGTAAGAATTGCTAATGAACTCAAAATGATGCTAACAGTAATGGAGTGAACTTTTCGAATAACCTCAAAGAGATGCTGACAGTCATGTAGTAAGAGTTGCTACGAACCTCAAAATATTGCGACAGTGATGTCGAAAGAATTGCTAATGATCTCAAAATGATGCGACAGTGATGTAGTAAGAATTGCTAATGAACTCAAAATGATGCTAAAAGTAATGGAGTGAAACTTTCGAATAACCTCAAAGTGATGCTTACAGTCATGTAGTAAGTGTTGCTATGAACCTCAAAATAATGTGACAGTAATGTAGTAAAAGTTGCTACGAACCTCAAAATATTGCGACAGTGATGTCGGAAGAATTGCTAATGAAGTCAAAATGACGCTAACAGTAATGTAGTTATAGTTGCTAATAAACTCAGTGATGCTTACAGTAATGTAGTAAGTGTTTCGAATAACCTCAAAGTGATGCTGAAAGTCATGTACGAAGAGTTGCTACGAACCTCAAAATAATGCGACAGTAATGTAGTAAAAGTTGCTACGAACCTCAAAATATTGTGACAGTGATGAAGTAAGAATTGCTAATGAACTTAAAATGATGCTAACAGTAATGTAGTGAGAGTTGCTAATCAAGTCAGTGATGCTTATAGTAATGTAGTGAGTGTTTCGAACAACGTCAAAGTGATGCTGACAGTCAGGTAGAAAGAGTTGCTACGAACCTCAAAATAATGCGACAGTGATGTCGGAAGAATTGCTAAAGATCTCAAAATGATGCGACAGTGATGTCAGAAGAATTGCTAATGAACTCAAAATGATGCTAACAGTAATGGAGGGAAACTTTGAATAACCTCAAAGTGATGCTGACAGTCATTTAGTAAGAGTTGCTAATGAACTCAATTTAATGCTACAGTGATGTTGTGAGAATTGCTCAACAACGCAAAATGATGCTAACAGTAATGTACTGATAGTTGCGAATAAACTCAAAGTGATGCTGACAGTCATGTTGTAAGAGTTGCAACGAACCTCAAAATGATACGACAGTGATGGAGTAAGAATTGCTAATGAACTCAAAATAATGCTAACAGTAATGTAGTGAAAGTATCCAATAAACTCAAAATTTACTGACAGTCATGTAGGAAGAGTTGCTACCAACCTCAAAATAATGCAACACTAATGTAGTAAGAGTTACTACGAACTTCAAAATGATGTGACAGTGATGTAGTAAGAATTGCTTATGATCTGAAATGATCGGACAGTGATGTAGTAAGAATTGCAAATGAACTCAAAATGATGCTAACAGTAATGTAGTGAAAGTTTCGAACAACCTCAAAGTGATGCTGACAGTCATGTTGTAAGAGTTGCAACGAACCTCAAAATGATACGACAGTGATGGAGGAAGAATTGCTAATGAACTCAAAATAATGCTAACAGTAATGTAGTGAAAGTATCCAATAAACTCAAAATGTACTGACAGTCATGTAGGAAGAGTTGCTACAAACCTTAAAATAATGCAACAGTAATGTAGTAAGAGTTACTACGAAATTCAAAATGATGTGACAGTAATGTTGTAAGAATTGCTTATGATCTGAAATAATGGGACAGTGATATAGTAAGAATTGCTAATGAACTCGAAATGATGCAAACAGTAATGTAGTGAAAGTTGCGAGTAACCTAAAAATGATGCTGACAGTAATATAGTAAGAGCTGCTGATAACCTCAAAATAATGCTACACTGATGTCGGAAGAATTGCTAATGATCTCAAAATGATGCGACAGTGATGGAGTAAGAATTGCAAATAAACTCAAAATGATGCTGACAGGAATGTTGTGAAAGTTTTGAATAACCTAAAAATGATGCTGACAGTGATGTCGGAAGAATTGCTAATGAACTCAAAATGATGCTAACAGTAATGTAGTGAAAGTTTATAATAACCACAAGTGATGCCGACAGTCATGTAGTAAGAGTCGCTACGAACCCTAAAATAATGCAACAATAATGTAGTAAGAGTTGCTACGAACCTCAAAATAATGCGACAGTGATGTCAGAAGAATTGCTAAAGACCTCAAAATGATGTGACAGTGATGTCATAAGAATTGGTAATGATCTCAAAATGATGCTAACAGTAATGGAGTGAACGTTTCGAATAACCTCAAAGTGATGCTGAAAGTCATGTACTAAGAGTTGCTACGAAACTCAAAATAATGCAACAGTCATGAAGTAAAAGTTGCGACGAACCTCAAAATATTGCAACGGTGATGTCAGAAGAATTCCTAATGAACTTAAAATGATGCTAACAGTAATGTAGTGATAGTTGCTAATCAACTCAGTGATGCTTGAAGTAATGTAATAAGTGTTTCAAATAACCTCAAAGTGATGCTGACAGTCATGTAGCAAGAGTTGCTGATGAACTCAATTTAATGCTACAGTGATGTCGTGAGAATTGCTCAACAACTCAAAATGATGCTAACAGTAATGTAGTGATAGTTGCTACGAACCTCAAAGTGATGCTGACAGTCATGTAGCAAGAGTTGCTACGAACCTCAAAATAATGTGACAGTGATGTCAGAAGAATTGCTAAAGATCTCAAAATGATGCGACAGTGATGTAGTAAGAATTGCTCGTGAACTCAAAATCATGCTAACAGTAATGGAGTGAAAGTTTCGAATAACCTCAAAGAGATGCAGACAGTCATGTAGTAAGAGTTGCTACGAACCTCAAAATATTGCGACAGTGATGTCGGAAGAATTGCTAATGATCTCAAAATGATGCGACAGTGATGTAGTAAGAATTGCTAATGAACTCAAAATGATGCTAACAGTCATGGTGTGAAACTTTCGAAAAACCTCAAAGTGATGCTGAAAGTCATGTAGTAAGTGTTGCTACGAACCTCAAAATATTGCGACAGTGATGCCGGAAGAATTGCTATTGAACTCAAGATGATGCTAACAGTAATGTAGTGATAGTTGCTAATAAACTCAAAGTGATGCTGACAGTAATGTAGTAAGAGTTTCGAACAACATCAAAGTGATGCTGACAGTCATGTAATAAGAGTTGCTGATGAACTCAATTTAATGCTACAGTGATGTCGTGAGAATTGCTCAACAACTCAAAATGATGCTAACAGTAATGTAGTGATAGTTGCTACGAACCTCAAAGTGATGCTGACAGTCATGTAGCAAGAGTTGCTACGAACCTCAAAATAATGTGACAGTGATGTCAGAAGAATTGCTAAAGATCTCAAAATGATGCGACAGTGATGTAGTAAGAATTGCTCGTGAACTCAAAATCATGCTAACAGTAATGGAGTGAAAGTTTCGAATAACCTCAAAGAGATGCTGACAGTCATGTAGTAAGAGTTGCTACGAACCTCAAAATATTGCGACAGTGATGTCGGAAGAATTGCTAATGATCTCAAAACGATGCGACAGTGATGTAGTAAGAATTGCTAATGAACTCAAAATGATGCTAAAAGTAATGGAGTGAAACTTTCGAATAACCTCAAAGTGATGCTTACAGTCATGTAGTAAGTGTTGCTACGAACCTCAAAATAATGCGACAGTAATGTAGTAAAAGTTGCTACGAACCTCAAAATATTGCGACAGTGATGTCGGAAGAATTGCTAATGAAGTCAAAATGATGCTAACAGTAATGTAGTGATAGTTGCTAATAAACTCAGTGATGCTTAAAGTAATGTAGTAAGTGTTTCGAATAACCTCAAAGTGATGCTGAAAGTCATGTACGAAGAGTTGCTACGAACCTCAAAATAATGCGACAGTAATGTAGTAAAAGTTGCTACGAACCTCAAAATATTGTGACAGTGATGAAGTAAGAATTTTCTAATGAACTCAAAATGATGCTAACAGTAATGGAGGGAAACTTTGAATAACCTCAAAGTGATGTTGACAGTCATTTAGTAAGAGTTGCTAATGAACTCAATTTAATGCTACAGTGATGTTGTGAGAATTGCTCAACAACGCAAAATGATGCTAACAGTAATGTACTGATAGTTGCTAATCAACTCAGTGATGCTTGAAGTAATGTAGTAAGTGTTTCAAATAACCTCAAAGTGATGCTGACAGTCATGTAGCAAGAGTTGCTACGAACCTCAAAATAATGTGACAGTGATGTCAGAAGAATTGCTAAAGATCTCAAAATGATGCGACAGTGATGTAGTAAGAATTGCTCGTGAACTCAAAATCATGCTAACAGTAATGGAGTGAAAGTTTCGAATAACCTCAAAGAGATGCTGACAGTCATGTATTAAGAGTTGCTATGAACCTCAAAATAATGCGACAGTGATGTCAGAAGAATTGCTAGAGATCTCAAAATGATGCGACAGTGATTTAGTAAGAATTGCTAATGAACTCAAAATGATGCTAACAGTAATGGAGTGAACTTTTCGAATAACCTCAAAGAGATGCTGACAGTCATGTAGTAAGAGTTGCTACGAACCTCAAAATAATGCGACAGTAATGTAGTAAAAGTTGCTACGAACCTCAAAATATTGCGACAGTGATGTAGTAAGAATTGCTAATGAACTCAAAATGATGCTAAAAGTAATGGAGTGAAACTTTCGAATAACCTCAAAGTGATGCTTACAGTCATGTAGTAAGTGTTGCTACGAACCTCAAAATAATGCGACAGTAATGTAGTAAAAGTTGCTACGAACCTCAAAATATTGCGACAGTGATGTCGGAAGAATTGCTAATGAAGTCAAAATGATGCTAACAGTAAAGTAGTGATAGTTGCTAATAAACTCAGTGATGCTTAAAGTAATGTAGTAAGTGTTTCGAATAACCTCAAAGTGATGCTGAAAGTCATGTACGAAGAGTTGCTACGAACCTCAAAATAATGCGACAGTAATGTAGTAAAAGTTGCTACGAACCTCAAAATATTGTGACAGTGATGAAGTAAGAATTGCTAATGAACTTAAAATGATGCTAACAGTAATGTAGTGAGAGTTGCTAATCAAGTCAGTGATGCTTATAGTAATGTAGTAAGTGTTTCGAACAACGTCAAAGTGATGCTGACAGTCAGGTAGAAAGAGTTGCTACGAACCTCAAAATAATGCGACAGTGATGTCGGAAGAATTGCTAAAGATCTCAAAATGATGCGACAGTGATGTCAGAAGAATTGGTAATGATCTCAAAATGATGCTAACAGTAATGGAGTGAACGTTTCGAATAACCTCAAAGAGATGCTGACAGTCATGTAGTAAGAGTTGCTACGAACCTCAAAATAATGCGACAGTAATGTAGTAAAAGTTGCAACGAACCACAAAATATTGCCACAGTGATGTCGGAAGAATTGCTAATGAACTCAAAATGATGCAAACAGTAATGTAGTGATAGTTGCTAATCAACTCAAGGATGCTTACAGTAATGTAGTAAGTGTTTCGAACAACCTCAAAGTGATGCTTAAAGTCATGTCGTAAGAGTTGCTACGAACCTCAAAATAATGCGACAGTGATGTCAGAAGAATTGCTAAAGATCTCAAAATGATGTGACAGTGATGTCAGAAGAATTGGTAATGATCTCAAAATGATGCTCACAGTAATGGAGTGAACGTTTCGAATAACCTCAAAGTGATGCTGAAAGTCATGTACTAAGAGTTGCTACGAAACTCAAAATAATGCAACAGTCATGTAGTAAAAGTTGCGACGAACCTCAAAATATTGCGACAGTGATGTCAGAAGAATTGCTAATGAACTTAAAATGATGCTAACAGTAATGTAGTGATAGTTGCTAATCAACTCAGTGATGCTTGAAGTAATGTAGTAAGTGTTTCGAACAACCTTAAAGTGACGCTGACAGTCATGTAGTAAGAGTTGCTACGAACCTCAAAATAAAGCGACAGTGATGTCAGAAGAATTGCTAAAGATCTCAAAATGATGTGACAGTCATGTCAGAAGAATTGGTAATGATCTCAAAATGATGCTAACAGTAATGGAGTGATTGTTTCGAATAACCTCAAAGTGCGACAGTAATGTAGTAAAAGTTGCAACGAACCTCAAAATATTGCGACAGTGATGTCGGAAGAATTGCTCATGATCTGAAATGATCGGACAGTGATGTAGTAAGAATTGCAAATGAACTCAAAATGATGCTAACAGTAATGTAGTGAAAGTTTCGAACAACCTCAAAGTGATGCTGACAGTCATGTTGTAAGAGTTGCAACGAACCTCAAAATGATACGACAGTGATGGAGGAAGAATTGCTAATGAACTCAAAATAATGCTAACAGTAATGTAGTGAAAGTATCCAATAAACTCAAAATGTACTGACAGTCATGTAGGAAGAGTTGCTACAAACCTTAAAATAATGCAACAGTAATGTAGTAAGAGTTACTACGAAATTCAAAATGATGTGACAGTGATGTTGTAAGAATTGCTTATGATCTGAAATAATGGGACAGTGATATAGTAAGAATTGCTAATGAACTCGAAATGATGCAAACAGTAATGTAGTGAATGTTGCGAGTAACCTAAAAATGATGCTGACAGTAATGTAGTAAGAGCTGCTTATAACCTCAAAATAATGCTACACTGATGTCGGAAGAATTGCTAATGATCTCAAAATGATGCGACAGTGATGGAGTAAGAATTGCAAATAAACTCAAAATGATGCTAACAGTAATGTAGTGAAAGTTTTGAATAACTTCAAAGTGATGCTGACAGTCATGTGGTTTGAGTTGCGAGTAAATTAAAAATGATGCTGACAGGAATGTAGTGAAAGTTTTGAATAACCTAAAAATGATGCTGACAGTGATGTCGGAAGAATTGCTATGAACTCAAAATGATGCTAACAGTAATGCAGTGAAAGTTTATAATAACCACAAGTGATGCCGACAGTCATGTAGTAAGAGTCGCTACGAACCCTAAAATAATGCAACAATAATGTAGTAAGAGTTGCTACGAACCTCAAAATAATGCGACAGTGATGTCAGAAGAATTGCTAAAGATCTCAAAATGATGTGACAGTGATGTCAGAAGAATTGGTAATGATCTCAAAATGATGCTAACAGTAATGGAGTGAAACTTTCGAATAACCTCAAAGTGATGCTGAAAGTCATGTACTCAGAGTTGCTACGAAACTCAAAATAATGCAACAGTCATGAAGTAAAAGTTGCGACGAACCTCAAAATATTGCGACGGTGATGTCAGAAGAATTCCTAATGAACTTAAAATGATGCTAACAGTAATGTAGTGATAGTTGCTAATCAACTCAGTGATGCTTGAAGTAATGTAGTAAGTGTTTCAAATAACCTCAAAGTGATGCTGACAGTCATGTAGCAAGAGTTGCTACGAACCTCAAAATAATGTGACAGTGATGTCAGAAGAATTGCTAAAGATCTCAAAATGATGCGACAGTGATGTAGTAAGAATTGCTCGTGAACTCAAAATCATGCTAACAGTAATGGAGTGAAAGTTTCGAATAACCTCAAAGAGATGCTGACAGTCATGTATTAAGAGTTGCTATGAACCTCAAAATAATGCGACAGTGATGTCAGAAGAATTGCTAGAGATCTCAAAATGATGCGACAGTGATTTAGTAAGAATTGCTAATGAACTCAAAATGATGCTAACAGTAATGGAGTGAACTTTTCGAATAACCTCAAAGAGATGCTGACAGTCATGTAGTAAGAGTTGCTACGAACCTCAAAATAATGCGACAGTAATGTAGTAAAAGTTGCTACGAACCTCAAAATATTGCGACAGTGATGTCGGAAGAATTGCTAATGATCTCAAAATGATGCGACAGTGATGTAGTAAGAATTGCTAATGAACTCAAAATGATGCTAAAAGTAATGGAGTGAAACTTTCGAATAACCTCAAAGTGATGCTTACAGTCATGTAGTAAGTGTTGCTACGAACCTCAAAATAATGCGACAGTAATGTAGTAAAAGTTGCTACGAACCTCAAAATATTGCGACAGTGATGTCGGAAGAATTGCTAATGAAGTCAAAATGATGCTAACAGTAATGTAGTGATAGTTGCTAATAAACTCAGTGATGCTTACAGTAATGTAGTAAGTGTTTTGAATAACCTCAAAGTGATGCTGAAAGTCATGTACGAAGAGTTGCTACGAACCTCAAAATAATGCGACAGTAATGTAGTAAAAGTTTCTACGAACCTCAAAATATTGTGACAGTGATGAAGTAAGAATTGCTAATGAACTTAAAATGATGCTAACAGTAATGTAGTGAGAGTTGCTAATCAAGTCAGTGATGCTTATAGTAATGTAGTAAGTGTTTCGAACAACGTCAAAGTGATGCTGACAGTCAGGTAGAAAGAGTTGCTACGAACCTCAAAATAATGCGACAGTGATGTCGGAAGAATTGCTAAAGATCTCAAAATGATGCGACAGTGATGTCAGAAGAATTGGGAATGATCTCAAAATGATGCTAACAGTAATGGAGTGAACGTTTCGAATAACCTCAAAGAGATGCTGACAGTCATGTAGTAAGAGTTGCTACGAACCTCAAAATAATGCGACAGTAATGTAGTAAAAGTTGCAACGAACCACAAAATATTGCCACAGTGATGTCGGAAGAATTGCTAATGAACTCAAAATGATGCAAACAGTAATGTAGTGATAGTTGCTAATCAACTCAAGGATGCTTACAGTAATGTAGTAAGTGTTTCGAACAACCTCAAAGTGATGCTTAAAGTCATGTCGTAAGAGTTGCTACGAACCTCAAAATAATGCGACAGTGATGTCAGAAGAATTGCTAAAGATCTCAAAATGATGTGACAGTGATGTCAGAAGAATTGGTAATGATCTCAAAATGATGCTAACAGTAATGGAGTGAACGTTTCGAATAACCTCAAAGTGATGCTGAAAGTCATGTACTAAGAGTTGCTACGAAACTCAAAATAATGCAACAGTCATGTAGTAAAAGTTGCGACGAACCTAAAAATATTGCGACAGTGATGTCAGAAGAATTGCTAATGAACTTAAAATGATGCTAACAGTAATGTAGTGATAGTTGCTAATCAACTCAGTGATGCTTGAAGTAATGTAGTAAGTGTTTCGAACAACCTTAAAGTGACGCTGACAGTCATGTAGTGAGAGTTGCTTCTAACCTCAAAATGATGCTAAAAGTAATGTAGTGATAGTTGCTAATGAACTCAAAGTGATGCTGACAGTAATGTAGTAAAAGTTGCTACGAACCTCAAAATATTGCGACAGTGATGTCGGAAGAATTGCTAATGAACTCAAAATGATGCTAACAGTAATGTAGTGATAGTTGCTAATCAACTCAGTGATGCTGACAGTGATGGAGTAAGTGTTTCGAACAACCTCAAAGTGATGCTGACAGTCATGTAGTAAGAGTTGCTACGAACCTGAAAATAAAGCGACAGTGATGTCAGAAGAATTGCTAATGATCTCAAAATGATGTGACAGTGATGTCAGAAGAATTGGTAATGATCTCAAAATGATGCTAACAGTAATGGAGTGAACGTTTCGAATAACCTCAAAGTGCGACAGTAATGTAGTAAAAGTTGCAACGAACCTCAAAATATTGCGACAGTGATGTCGGAAGAATTGCTCATGAACTCAAGATGATGCTAACAGTAATGGAGTGAAACTTTCGAATAACCTCAAAGTGATGCTGACAGTCATGTAGTAAGTGTTGCTACGAAACTCAAAATATTGCGATATTGGACGAGACACCCATTAAATGAGACTCATTGTCAGTCCATTGAAATCTACTGGTGTTCCTGGTGAGTTGATTTAACAACATGAGCTGACAGAATCTACGTTCAGGTAGGAACCACCACATCCAGGGGTCTGGACCTTTGAGCAGTCAGAGCCATCAAAGTAGCAGACTAAGCTAGCAGACATTAGCATTGAGAAGAAACTGATACCTGAGCATACTTTTGGGTCTGGACCTTTCAGCAGGCAGAGCCATCAAAGTAGCAGACTAAGCTAGCAGACATTAGCATTGAGAAGAAACTGATACCTGAGCATACTTTTGGGTCTGGTCAGGTGATGACACAATAATATGACATCATTGTCAGACTGACGCCTGCTCAACACTGACCAAATGCCGCCCTATTGCATTGTGGGAAATTTCTGCTTGGCTCCCGTCCATCAAAACACACAAAGAAATTTCTCCAGAATCAGTATGGATAGTGGATACAATTGAATCCACACTGGTTTTTCATTCTGAGTCGGGTGCAGGTGTGGAATTTCAGACACAGTCTGTGTTTGTGTTGTTCATTCAGTGATTTTTCTTACAATTCCCAATCAAAGCTCCACACTTCTAATGAACTCAAAATGATGCTAACAGTAATGTGGTGATAGTTGCTAATAAACTAAGTGATGCTGACAGTCATGTAGTAAGAGTTGCTACGAACCTCAAAATAATGTGACAATGATGTCAGAAGAATTGCTAATGATCTCAAAATGATGCGACAGTGATGTAGTAAGAATTGCTAATGAACTCAAAATGATGCTAAAAGTAATGGAGTGAAAGTTTCGAATAACCTCAAAGTGATGCTGACAGTCAAGTAGTAAGAGTTGCTACGAACCTCAAAATAATGCGACAGTAATGTAGTAAAAGTTGCTACGAACCTCAAAATATTGCGACAGTGATGTCGGAAGAATTGCTAATGAACTCAAGATGATGCTAACAGTAATGTAGTGATAGTTGCTAATCAACTCAATGATGCTTACAGTAATGTAGTAAGTGTTTCGAATAACCTCAAAGTGATGCTGACAGTCATGCAGTAAGAGTTGCTACAAACCTCAAAATAATGCAACAGTGATGTCAGAAGAATTGCTAATGAACTTAAAATGATGCTAACAGTAATGTAGTGATAGTTGCTAATCAACTCAGTGATGCTTGAAGTAATGTAGTAAGTGTTTCGAATAACCTCAAAGTAATGCTGGCAGTCATGTAGCAAGAGTTGCTATGAACCTCAAAATAATGTGACAGTGATGTCAGAAGAATTGCTAATGATCTCAAAATGATGCGACAGTGATGTAGTAAGAATTGCTAGTGAACTCTAAATGATGCTAACAGTATGGGAGTGATAGTTGCTAATCAACTCAGTGATGCTTACAGTAATGTAGTAAGTGTTTCGAATAACCTCAAAGTGATGCTGAAAGTCATGTACGAAGAGTTGCTACGAACCTCAAAATAATGCGACAGTAATGTAGTAAAAGTTGCTACGAACCTCAAAATATTGCGACAGTGATGTCGGAAGAATTGCTAATGAATTTAAAATGATGCTAACAGTAATGAAGTGAACGTTTCGAATAACCTCAAAGAGATGCTGACAGTCATGTAGTAAGAGTTGCTACGAAACCTCAAAATAATGCGACAGTAATGTAGTAAAAGTTGCAAAGAACCTCAAAATATTGTGACAGTGATGTCGGAAGAATTGCTAATGAACTCAAGATGATGCTAACAGTAATGGAGTGAAACTTTCGAATAACCTCAAAGTGATACTGACAGTCATGTAGTTAAAGTTGCTACGAACCTCAAAATATTGTGACAGTAATGTAGAATGAGTTGCTTCGAACCTCAAAGTAATGCTACAGTGATGTCAAAAGAATTGTTAATGATCTCAAACTGATGCGACAGTTATGTAGTAAGTGTTGCTACGAACCTCAAAATATTGCGACAGTGATGTCGGAAGAATTGCTAATGAACTTAAAATGATGCTAAGAGTAATGTAGTGATAGTTGCTAAGAAACTCAGTGATGCTTACAGTAATGTAATAAGAGTTTCAAACAACCTCAAAGTGATGCTGACAGTCATTTCGTAAGAGTTGCTAATGACCTCAATTTAATGCAACAGTGATGTCGTGAGAATTGCTCAACAACTCAAAATGATGCGAACAGTAATGGAGTGATAGTTGCTAATAAACTCAAAGTGATGCTGACAGTAATGTAGTAAGAGTTGCTACGAACCTTAAAATAATACAACAATAATGTAGTAAGAGTTGCAACGAACCTCAAAATATTGCGACAGTGATGTCAGAAGAATTGCTAAAGATCTCAAAATGATGCGACAGTGATTTAGTAAGAATTGCTAATGAACTCAAAATGATGCTAACAGTAATGGAGTGAACTTTTCGAATAACCGCAAGGAGATGCTGACCGTCATGTAGTAAGAGTTGCTACGAACCTCATAATAATGCGACAGTAATGTAGTAAAAGTTGCTACGAACCTCAAAATATTGCGACAGTGATGTCGGAAGAATTGCTAATGAACTTAAAATGATGCTAAACGTAATGTAGTGATACTTGCTAAGAAACTCAGTGATGCTGACAGTAATGTAGTAAGAGTTTCGAACAACCTCAAAGTGATGCTGACAGTCATTTAGTAACAGTTGCTAATGACATCAATTTAATGCTACAGTGATGTCGTGAGAATTGCTCAACAACTCAAAATGATGCTAACAGTAATGTAGTGATAGTTGCTAATAAACTCAAAGTGATGCTGACAGTAATGTAGTAAGAGTTGCTACGAACCTTAAAATAATGCAACAATAATGTAGTAAGAGTTGCAATGAACCTCAAAATATTGCGACAGTGATGTCGGAAGAGTTGCTAATGATCTCAAAATGATGCGACAGTGATGTAGTAAGAATTGCTAATGAACTCAAAATGATGCTAACAGTAATGTAGTTATAGTTGCTAATCAAATCAGTGATGCTTACAGTAATGT
Source organism: Aulostomus chinensis (assembly GCF_037954235.1). NCBI lineage: Eukaryota > Metazoa > Chordata > Actinopteri > Syngnathiformes > Aulostomidae > Aulostomus > Aulostomus chinensis. Next base: position 32,477,888 of record NC_141320.1, on the reverse strand, counting down.
AGTAAGTGTTTAGAATAACCTAAAATTGATGGTAACAGTCATGTAGTAAGAGTTGCTACGAACCTCAAAATAAAGCGACAGTGATGTCAGAAGAATTGCTAAAGATCTCAAAATGATGCGACAATGATTTCGAAAGAATTGCAAATGAACTCAAAATGATGCTAACAGTCATGGAGTGAACGTTTCGAATAACCTCAAAGAGATGCTGACAGTCATGTAGTAAGAGTTGCTACGAACCTCAATATAATGCGACAGTAATGTAAAAGTTGCAACGAACCTCAAAATATTGCGACAGTGATGTCGGAAGAATTGCTAATGAACTCAAGATGATGCTAACAGTAATGGAGTGAAACTTTTGAATAACCTCAAAGTGATGCTGACAGTCATGTAGTAAGTGTTGCTACGAACCTCAAAATAATGCGACAGTAATGTAGTAAAAGTTGCTACGAACCTCAAAATATTGCGAAAGTGATGTTGGAAGAATTGCTAATGAAATCAAAGTGATGCTGACAGTAATGTAGTAAGAGTTGCTTCGAACCTCAAAGTAATGCGACAGTGATGTCAAAAGAATTGTTAATGATCTCAAACTGATGCGACAGTGATGTAGTAAGAATTGCTAATGAACTCAAAATGATGCTAACAGTAATGGAGTGAAAGTTTCGAAAAACCTCAAAGTGATGCTGACAGTCATGTAGTAAGTGTTGCTACGGACCTCAAAATATTGCGACAGTGATGTCGGAAGAATTGCTAATGAACTTAAAATGATGCTAACAGTAATGTAGTGATAATTTCTAAGAAACTCAGTGATGCTTACAGTAATGTAGTCAGAGTTTCGAACAACCTCAAAGTGATGCTGACAGTCATTTAGTAAGAGTTGCTAATGACCTCAATTTAATGCTACAGTGATGTCGTGAGAATTGCTCAACAACTCAAAATGATGCTAACAGTAATGTAGTGATAGTTGCTAATAAACTCAAAGTGATGCTGACAGTAATGTAGTAAGAGTTGCTACGAACCTTAAAATAATGCAACAATAATGTAGTAAGAGTTGCAACGAACCTCAAAATATTGCGACAGTGATGTCGGAAGAATTGCTAATGATCTCAAAATGATGCGACAGTGATGTAGTAAGAGTTGCTAATGAACTCAAAATGATGCTAACAGTAATGTAGTGATAGTTGCTAATCAACTCAGTGATGCTTACAGTAATGTAGTAAGTGTTTAGAATAACCTCAAAGTGATGCTGTGAGTCATGTACTAAGAGTTGCTCCGAACCTCAAAATAATGCAACAATAATGTAGTAAGAGTTGCAACGAACCTCAAAATATTGCGACAGTGATGTCGGAAGAATTGCTAATGAACTCAAAATGATGCTAACAGTAATGGAGTGAATGTTTCGAATAACCTCAAAGTGATGCTGACAGTCATTTACTAAGAGTTGCTATGAACCTCAAAATATTGCGACAGTGATGTCGGAAGAATTGCTAATGAACTCAAGATGATGCTAACAGTAATGGAGTGAAACTTTCGAATAACCTCAAAGTGATGCTGACAGTCATTTAGAAAGAGTTGCTAATGAACTCAATTCAATGCAACAGTGATGTCGTGAGAATTGCTAATGAACTCAAAATGATGCTAACAGTAATGTAGTGATAGTTGCTAATAAACTGAAAGTGATGCTGACAGTAATGCAGTAAGAGTTGCTACGAACCTTAAAATAATGCAAAAATAATGTAGTTAGAGTTGCTACGAACCTCAAAATATTGCGACAGTGATGTCGGAAGAATTGCTAATGATCTCAAAATGATGCGACAGTGATGTAGTAAGAGTTGCTAATGAACTCAAAATGATGCTAACAGTAATGTGGTGATAGTTGCTAATCAACTCAGTGATGCTTACAGTAATGTAGTAAGTGTTAAGAATAACCTCAAAATGATGCTGTGAGTCATGTACTAAGAGTTGCTCCGAACCTCAAAATAATGCAACAATAATGTAGTAAGAGTTGCAACGAACCTCAAAATATTGCGACAGTGATATCGGAAGAATTGCTAATGAACTCAAAATGATGCTAACAGAAATGTAGTGATAGTTGCTAATAAACTGAAAGTGATGCTGACAGTAATGCAGTAAGAGTTGCTACGAACCTTAAAATAATGCAAAAATAATGTAGTTAGAGTTGCTACGAACCTCAAAATATTGCGACAGTGATGTCGGAAGAATTGCTAATGATCTCAAAATGATGCGACAGTGATGTAGTAAGAGTTGCTAATGAACTCAAAATGATGCTAACAGTAATGTGGTGATAGTTGCTAATCAACTCAGTGATGCTTACAGTAATGTAGTAAGTGTTAAGAATAACCTCAAAATGATGCTGTGAGTCATGTACTAAGAGCTGCTCCGAACCTCAAAATAATGCAACAATAATGTAGTAAGAGTTGCAACGAACCTCAAAATATTGCGACAGTGATATCGGAAGAATTGCTAATGAACTCAAAATGATGCTAACAGTAATGTAGTGATAGTTGCTAATCAACTCAGTGATGCTTACAGTAATGTAGTAAGTGTTTAGAATAACCTCAAATTGATGCTGACAGTCATGTATAAAGAGTTGCTACGAACCTCAAAATAATGCGACAGTGATGTCGGAAGAATTGCTAATGATCTCAAAATGATGTGACAGTGATGTCAGAAGAATTGGTAATGATCTCAAAATGATGCTAACAGTCATGGAGTGAACGTTTCGAATAACCTCAAAGTGATGCTGAAAGTCATGTACTAAGAGTTGCTACGAAACTCAAAATAATGCAACAGTCATGTAGTAAAAGTTGCGACGAACCTCAAAATATTGCGACAGTGATGTCAGAAGAATTGCTAATGAACTTAAAATGATGCTAACAGTAATGTAGTGATAGTTGCTAATCAACTCAGTGATGCTTGAAGTAATGTAGTAAGTGTTTCGAATAACCTCAAAGTAATGCTGGCAGTCATGTAGCAAGAGTTGCTACGAACCTCAAAACAATGTGACAGTGATGTCAGAAGAATTGCTAATGATCTCAAAATGATGCGACAGTGATATAGTTAGAATTGCTAATGAACTCAAAATGATGCTAACAGTAATGGAGTGAATGTTTCGAATAACCTCAAAGTGATGCTGACAGTCATTTACTAAGAGTTGCTATGAACCTCAAAATATTGCGACAGTGATGTCGGAAGAATTGCTAATGAACTCAAGATGATGCTAACAGTAATGGAGTGAACGTTTCGAATAACCTCAAAGTGATGCTGACAGTCATTTAGAAAGAGTTGCTAATGAACTCAATTCAATGCAACAGTGATGTCGTGAGAATTGCTCATTAACTCAAAATGATGCGAACAGTAATGTAGTGATAGTTGCTAATAAACTGAAAGTGATGCTGACAGTAATGCAGTAAGAGTTGCTACGAACCTTAAAATAATGCAAAAATAATGTAGTTAGAGTTGCTACGAACCTCAAAATATTGCGACAGTGATGTCGGAAGAACTGCTAATGATCTCAAAATGATGTGAAATTGATGTAGTAAGAATTGCTAATGAACTCAAAATGATGCTAACAGTAATGGAGTGAAACTTTCGAAAAACCTCAAAGTGATGCTGAAAGTCATGTAGTAAGTGTTGCTACGAACCTCAAAATATTGCGACAGTGATGTCGGAAGAATTGCTATTGAACTCAAGATGATGCTAACAGTAATGTAGTGATAGTTGCTAATAAACTCAAAGTGATGCTGACAGCAATGTAGTAAGAGTTTCGAACAACATCAAAGTGATGCTGACAGTCATGTAATAAGAGTTGCTGATGAACTCAATTTAATGCTACAGTGATGTCGTGAGAATTGCTCAACAACTCAAAATGATGCGAACAGTAATGTAGTGATAGTTGCTACGAACCTCAAAATAATGCGACAGTAATGTAGTAAAAGTTGCTACGAACCTCAAAATATTGCGACAGTGATGTCGGAAGAATTGCTAATGAACTCAAGATGATGCTAACAGTAATGGAGTGAAACTTTCGAATAACCTCAAAGTGATGCTGACAGTCATGTAGTAAGTGTTGCTACGAACCTCAAAATAATACGACAGTAATGTAGTAAAAGTTGCTTCGAACCTCAAAGTAATGCGACAGTGATGTCAAAAGAATTGTTAATGATCTCAAACTGATGCGACAGTGATGTCGTAAGAATTGCTAATGAACTTAAAATGATGCTAACAGTAATGTAGTGATAGTTGCTAAGAAACTCAGTGATGCTTACAGTAATGTAGTAAGAGTTTCGAACAAACTCAAAGTGATGCTGACAGTCATTTAGTAAGAGTTGCTAATGACCTCAATTTAATGCTACAGTGATGTTGTGAGAATTGCTCAACAACTCAAAATGATGCTAACAGTAATGTAGTGATAGTTGCTAATAAACTCAAAGTGATGCTGACAGTAATGTAGTAAGAGTTGCTACGAACCTTAAAATAATGCAACAATAATGTAGTAAGAGTTGCAACGAACCTCAAAATAATGCGACAGTGATGTCAGAAGAATTGCTAATGATATCAAAATGATGCGACAGTGATGTAGTAAGAATTGCTAATGAACTAAAAATGAAGCTAACAGTAATGGAGTGAAACTTTCGAATAACCTCAAAGTGATGCTGACAGTCATGTATTAAGTGTTGCTACAAACCTCAAAATAATGCTAAAGTAATGTAGTAAAAGTTGCGACGAACCTCAAAATTTTGCTACAGTGATGTCGGAAGAATCGCTAATGACCTCAAGATGATGCTAACAGTAATGTAGTGAAAGTTGCTAAGAAACTCAGTGATGCTTACAGTAATGTAGAAAGAGTTTCGAACAACCTCAAAGTGATGCTGACAGTCATTTAGTAAGAGTTGCTAATGAACTAAATTCAATGCTACAGTGATGTCATGAGAATTTCTCATGAACTCAAAATGATGCGAACAGTAATGTAGTGATAGTTGCTAATAACCTCAAAGAGATGCTGACAGTCATGTAGTAAGAGTTGCTATGAACCTCAAAATAATGCAACAGTAATGTAGTAAAAGTTGCAACGAACCTCAAAATATTGCGACAGTGATGTCGGAAGAATTGCTCATGAACTCAAGATGATGCTAACAGTAATGGAGTGAAACTTTCGAATAACCTCAAAGTGATGCTGACAGTCATGTAGTAAGTGTTGCTACGAACCTCAAAATAAAGCGACAGTAATGTAGTAAAAGTTGCTACGGACCTCAAAATATTGCGACAGTGATGTTGGAAGAATTGCTAATGAACTCAAGATGATGCTAACAGTAATGTAGTGATAGTCGCGAATCAACTCAATGATGCTTACAGTAATGTAGTAAGTGTTTCGAACAACCTCAAAGTGATGCTTACAGTCATGTCGTAAGAGTTGCTACGAACCTCAAAATAATGCGACAGTGATGTCAGAAGAATTGCTAAAGATCTCAAAATGATGTGACAATGATGTCAGAAGAATTGGTAATGAACTCAAAATGATGCTAACAGTAATGGAGTGAACGTTTCGAATAACCTCAAAGTGATGCTGAAAGTCATGTACTAAGAGTTGCTACGAAACTCAAAATAATGCAACAGTCATGTAGTAAAAGTTGCAACGAACCTCAAAATATTGCGACAGTGATGTCAGAAGAATTGCTAATGAACTTAAAATGATGCTAACAGTAATGTAGTGATAGTTGCTAATCAACTCAGTGATGCTTGAAGTAATGTAGTAAGTGTTTCGAACAACCTTAAAGTGACGCTGACAGTCATGTAGTGAGAGTTGCTTCTAACCTCAAAATGATGCTAAAAGTAATGTAGTGATAATTGCTAATGAACTCAAAGTGATGCTGACAGTAATGTAGTAAAAGTTGCTACAAACCTCAAAATAATACAACAATAATGTAGTAAGAGTTGCAACGAACCTCAAAATATTGCGACAGTGATGTCAGAAGAATTGCTAAAGATCTCAAAATGATGCGACAGTGATTTAGTAAGAAATGCTAATTAACTCAAAATGATGCTAACAGAAATGGAGTGAACTTTTCGAATAACCGCAAGGAGATGCTTACCGTCATGTAGTAAGAGTTGCTACGAACCTCAAAATAATGCGACAGTAATGTAGTAAAAGTTGCTACGAACCTCAAAATATTGCGACAGTGATGTCGGAAGAATTGCTAATGAACTTAAAATGATGCTAAACGTAATGTAGTGATACTTGCTAAGAAACTCAGTGATGCTTACAGTAATGTAGTAAGAGTTTCGAACAACCTCAAAATGATGCTGGCAGACATTTAGTAACAGTTGCTAATGACATCAATTTAATGCTACAGTGATGTCGTGAGAATTGCTCAACAACTCAAAATGATGCTAACAGTAATGTAGCGATAGTTGCTAATAAACTCAAAGTGATGCTGACAGTAATGTAGTAAGAGTTGCTACGAACCTTAAAATAATGCAACAATAATGTAGTAAGAGTTGCAACGAACCTCAAAATATTGCGACAGTGATGTCGGAAGAATTGCTAATGATCTCAAAATGATGCGACAGTGATGTAGTAAGAATTGCTAATGAACTCAAAGTGATGCTAACAGTAATGTAGTAAGTGTTTCGAACAACCTCAAAGTGATGCTTACAGTCATGTCGTAAGAGTTGCTACGAACCTCAAAATAATGCGACAGTGATGTCAGAAGAATTGCTAAAGATCTCAAAATGATGTGACAATGATGTCAGAAGAATTGGTAATGAACTCAAAATGATGCTAACAGTAATGGAGTGAACGTTTCGAATAACCTCAAAGTGATGCTGAAAGTCATGTACTAAGAGTTGCTACGAAACTCAAAATAATGCAACAGTCATGTAGTAAAAGTTGCAACGAACCTCAAAATATTGCGACAGTGATGTCAGAAGAATTGCTAATGAACTTAAAATGATGCTAACAGTAATGTAGTGATAGTTGCTAATCAACTCAGTGATGCTTGAAGTAATGTAGTAAGTGTTTCGAACAACCTTAAAGTGACGCTGACAGTCATGTAGTGAGAGTTGCTTCTAACCTCAAAATGATGCTAAAAGTAATGTAGTGATAATTGCTAATGAACTCAAAGTGATGCTGACAGTAATGTAGTAAAAGTTGCTACAAACCTCAAAATAATACAACAATAATGTAGTAAGAGTTGCAACGAACCTCAAAATATTGCGACAGTGATGTCAGAAGAATTGCTAAAGATCTCAAAATGATGCGACAGTGATTTAGTAAGAAATGCTAATTAACTCAAAATGATGCTAACAGAAATGGAGTGAACTTTTCGAATAACCGCAAGGAGATGCTTACCGTCATGTAGTAAGAGTTGCTACGAACCTCAAAATAATGCGACAGTAATGTAGTAAAAGTTGCTACGAACCTCAAAATATTGCGACAGTGATGTCGGAAGAATTGCTAATGAACTTAAAATGATGCTAACAGTAATGTAGTGATACTTGCTAAGAAACTCAGTGATGCTTCCAGTAATGTAGTAAGAGTTTCGAACAACCTCAAAGTGATGCTGACAGTCATTTAGTAAGAGTTGCTAATGACCTCAATTTAATGCTACAGTGATGTCGTGAGAATTGCTCAACAACTCAAAATGATGCTAACAGTAATGTAGTGATAGTTGCTAATAAACTCAAAGTGATGCTGACAGTAATGTAGTAAGAGTTGCTACGAACCTTAAAATAATGCAACAATAATGTAGTAAGAGTTGCAACGAACCTCAAAATATTGCGACAGTGATGTAGTAAGAATTGCTAATGAACTCAAAATGATGCTAACAGTAATGGAGTGAATGTTTCGAATAACCTCAAAGTGATGCTGACAGTCATTTACTAAGAGTTGCTATGAACCTCAAAATATTGCGACAGTGATGTCGGAAGAATTGCGAATGAACTCAAGATGATGCTAACAGTAATGGAGTGAAACTTTCGAATAATCTCAAAGTGATGCTGACAGTCATTTAGAAAGAGTTGCTAATGAACTCAATTCAATGCAACAGTGATGTCGTGAGAATTGCTCATTAACTCAAAATGATGCGAACAGTAATGTAGTGATAGTTGCGAATAAACTGAAAGTGATGCTGACAGTCATGCAGTAAGAGTTGCTACGAACCTTAAAATAATGCAAAAATAATGTAGTTAGAGTTGCTACGAACCTCAAAATATTGCGACAGTGATGTCGGAAGAACTGCTAATGAACTCAAAATGATGCGACAGTGATGTCGTAAGAATTGCTAATGAACTTAAAATGATGCTAACAGTAATGTAGTGATAGTTGCTAAGAAACTCAGTGATGCTTACAGTAATGTAGTAAGAGTTTCGAACAAACTCAAAGTGATGCTGACAGTCATTTAGTAAGAGTTGCTAATGACCTCAATGTAATGCTACAGTGATGTTGTGAGAATTGCTCAACAACTCAAAATGATGCTAACAGTAATGTAGTGATAGTTGCTAATAAACTCAAAGTGATGCTGACAGTAATGTAGTAAGAGTTGCAACGAACCTCAAAATAATGCGACAGTGATGTCAGAAGAATTGCTAATGATCTCAAAATGATGCGACAGTGATGTAGTAAGAATTGCTAATGAACTCAAAATGATGCTAACAGTAATGGAGTGAAATTTTCGAATAACCTCAAAGTGATGCTGACAGTCATTTAGTAAGAGTTGCTACGAACCTCAAAATAATGCAACAGTGATGTCGGAAGAATTGCTAATGATCTCAAAATGATGTTAACAGTCTTGTGAGCTTCATAAAGACCCAGGCCACTATTTGTGGTCATGCATCATTGTGGCTGACCAATGGTCCAACTTCATCAGTCAGTCAGTCAGAGACATTAGCATTTGTCGGCCTGGCCTGCTGCCAAAGACTAACACTGCTTTGGTTGATTTACCTGTGCAGCCATGTCACGCTCCTCTCGGCCACCTCCACGGTCAGACGCCAGGTTAAACCAGCCAATGGCGTAAGAATCACTCTCAGAATCTGAAGCGCTCGTAGCTGCAGGGTTTTTCCACTCAGCTTCTGTTGAGAGACAAAGTCCATCACTTGATTAACTCTCACCAACAGAAATGTGCAGTTTTCCACTCAGGACAGCTGCTGCTGTTTTTAAAAAGAAGGTCCAGTGGATCCGTTCAGTTCTACATTATTCAGCAGAGAGATGTCACCATTGAATAATGACCATATTTCCTAAAATTATAGCTCAACCACAGAGGGACCAGGCTACTAGAATGACCTCTGTTTACTAGAAGTGCTTCTCCTATGGTGGTGAACTCCTCAGCTGTCAGTGGAGTCAAATCTGTCTTAGAGAGGCCAGAGGTTCCCACACTGGTTCCCTCTCATCATGCAGCCCTGACAGCTGTGTGTGCTGTTCCAGCGTGTTGGCACCTCACTGATGAGTTTCAGGGTTGGCCCTCCCATCTGTTGCTGCACCTGAGCCAGCTTCTCCTTGGCTGTAGTGCTGATCTGAAGGATGTGACAGTGTTCCTGGCTTTGTGTCTGATGATGGAAGTGGGGGATCTGATCACAGGATTTTCTGACTCCTAGATTCAGACGATGTGCAGTGCAGACTGAGTGGTGAATTTGGAGCTGTCTAGTGGATGCTGTCATGTTTGGTGCTGCGTCGCTCACAAGACACTTGACTTTGTTGGTGATGGCCCAGTCCTCCATCAGGCCTCTTTGGACTGGGGCCAAACTGTCAGCAGGGTGACTTTGTGGAAAGTCTTGCACTCCCAACACATTCATTCTCACGAATGCAGTGACAGGTCAGAGCCAAGGGAGCCTCCATGTCCACAGATGTCCACATGGCAGCTGGACTTCCTTTTTCACTCCTTCCCGTTCCTCCTGGTACTTTTTGGCCACCGTTTGTTTGATGGTCTGAAAATGACACCCAGGGTAAATCAATACATTGAAATTAGAGATGTAATAAACTGGAGATATCAACTACTGCTTTAGATCATTTCCACACAAACCTTTCTGGTTGGCAAACATATGAGGCTCAAGGACCTGAGCCAGTTCCCTGAACCCTTCCCTCTCAACAGTGCTGAGGGGCTGGCAGTCCTTCAGGATCAAATTCAGCAGAGCCTCATCCAGCATCTGCTTCCTGGAAGCTGGATGGTTAAAGATGAAGGAGAGAAGAAATGAATAGGAATTAATTCTCAATGAAGCAACTGTGAGTCAGTTGGAGAGTGGCTGTATACCTGAGTTCATCCTGGTGGATCTGGGACTTCATTCTCATGCCTGGCCCCATCATGCCTCAGCACTGAAGAGGTGCTTTTGTTGAGATGAGACGCTTCTGTCCAACAAATGCCACATTCAACCTGCAGAAAAGAACATGAGTGCTCAGCTAAAAGTTCCTTTCTTCATGGTGACTGGTGTTTCTTAGTCTTAGACCACCAGGTTTCCAATGAGGTGTATCGGATACGTTGTTGTGTGCCGCTGAAATCCGTCCAATTCCGGCGTTGTTTCCTCATGAAATATGTTTGCCTTAAAACTCATTAAAGTGTTGAACCACAATATCGTTCACCATAACTGAGTCAACTTCAAGATAACCTACTTCTACATTCCAGTCCCGGCTGCTCCTGTTCTGCTGCAGTCCAGAAAACAACAACCCGATACAACTGGCGCTCCTTCCCACAGCTCCGGCCCGGATCCGCATGGTTCCGCTGACTGACTGTGAGACGCGCTCCCTCCAGAGTGGCACAGCCCGATGGGGGTCCTTTTCTGGCACCGGGGCGTAAAACAGGTGCGACTGAAAAGCCTGGTTTATTCTGCGTCGAGGGAACGCGTTGCTCTGCAATTCACCGCCAAGCCGCTAGGGGGTGTGGCTTTGTCTTTGTATTGTTTACGGGGCTCTTGTCGGATTCCTTGGTTTTCTTCCGGTCACAGACAACAATTGTTGGCCATTTGTCAGTCTTTGTAGTGCCGCGAAGAGGAGTTGTAGAGGTGGTCGTACTTGAGCACCTCCTCGATAATCCTTTCTTCAGCTTGGTCCATTTTTTCTTGGAGCCTTCACCACAGAAACTTTGAAAATGGCGGTGTTGTGCTGCGACTGAACCGGAAATGACGTTTTGGGCGGACCAATCACAGTCCTCGACGTTGACGTCACCACGCGTCGACGCGATGCGTAAGCAGGATTTTTTGGAGGCGCGTGTCAGGCTACGGCGTAGGTCTGCGTCGACTGCGTAGGTACGAATACTACTCGACACAGAAGCATAAATCAGGCTTAAATCAGGCTTTATAGTCCAACAGGAAGTTAGCATGTCAGGGATGAGACACCCTGATAGTCCAACAGGAAGTTAGCATCTCCATGGTTCCCTTGACCAGAAGCCAGTGGGATCGTTCCATTCTGACATCTTGATTGACATTTGTCCTTCTCTTAGCTAAATAGCTGGCAATCATTTGAAAAAAACCTTGATTTACTTTTTGTATTTTGATCTTCAGCTCATTTGCATACTTTTGTTAAAATTCTCCCCTTTTTGTTTTGTTTTTTTTATTTTTTTTTTCCTGCTGTTTTTAGCACAAAGTCCACCTGGTGCCTAAAGACCAGTTCAGCATGGACTACGTTGAACCTTCAGTCCGCTGCATCAGCACCCATGGACGGTTCCCCCCTGACAGGTGGATTCTGGTGAGGAACATTAGTGGGACAGCGCTCTTGTTAGAACGGTTCTGATCCACCTTCCCTCCCCCTGTAGCTCCTCCTGTGTCCCCTCAGCGCTCTTGTTAGAACGGTTCTGATCCACCTTCCCTCCCCCTGTAGCTCCTCCTGTGTCCCCTCAGCGCTCTTGTTAGAACGGTTCTGATCCACCTTCCCTCCCTCTATAGCTCCTCCTGTGTCCTCTCAGCGCTCTTGTTAGAACGGTTCTGATCCACCTTCCCTCCCCCTGTAGCTCCTCCTGTGTCCCCTCAGCGCTCTTGTTAGAACAGTTCTGATCCACCTTCCCTCCCCCTGTAACTCCTCCTGTGTCCCCTCAGCGCTTTTGTTAGAACGGTTCTGATCCACCTTCCCTCCCCCTGTAGCTCCTCCTGTGTCCCCTCAGCGCTCTTGTTAGAACAGTTCGGATCCACCTTCCCTCCCCCTGTAGCTCCTCCTGTGTCCCCTCAGCGCTCTTGTTAGAACGGTTCTGATCCACCTCCCCTCCCCCTGTAGCTCCTCCTGTGTCCCCTCAGCGCTCTTGTTAGAACGGTTCTGATCCACCTTCCCTCCCCCTGTAGCTCCTCCTGTGTCCCCTCATGTTTCCAAACTCCCTCCCACTGGCTGGTGCTGAAGGAGGGCCAGAGCTCCTCCTACAGGAGCCCATCCTGGCCTCCCCCGCTGCAGCTCCTCCACTGACCTCCCACCAGAGAGATGAGCCCCCTGGTTCAGAGGTGACAGACCACCTCTGGGAGCAGACAACAGAGACCACATCAGGCTGGACTCCGTGCAGGTACGGAGGCTGACGGCTGCTGAGTGAGTGAGTTTACGATGCTCCCACCACTGCTGCTGGATTGATTTAACACATCTGGAATATTTAGATTTATTCTGGGTCAACATCTGCATCTGTTGAAGTCCTCAGTCTCCATGCAGGTGGTGTTGTTCCAGATAAAAGGTCTCAATAACAGCATCACTCCAGGTGAAACCATTCCAAAGAAGGCTAAGTGGAGCTGGCATATCAGCCCCCAATGGAAGCCTGCTGCTGCTGCCAAGCTCTCCATGTCATCATGGAAAAGTTGATTGTTCAACTCAATGTTTTTCCCATTGGGAGGAGATTTGTTGTTCCACCATGAAGTCTTTTCTGGTGATGAGTTTGTGTGTTGTAGTAGCATGAAGATATCTTGTTATCATGATCAACTCATCTGGCCTGGTGGAAGAACGCTGCTGTGTTTGGATTCAGACGAGTCAAATCTGAACCAGGGACTTGGAGTTTTATCTTCGGTCTCTGGACTCATAAAATGGAGACCGGCCCAGTTTGACACTTTTGAACTCCTCCATGATGTTCAAATCTCATGACTGAGATTCGTGATTGGAAACATCGGCGGTTCAGGAAAGAAAACATGTACCATTGAACATCGCTCTCATCCTTCTACTCAGAACGCTGCGGTGGACTCCACCGTGTCCAGGCTTTGGGCAGATACGTCTTCATCCTCCACCACCACCAGCCGCTCCACTCCACCCACCCTGTGCAGGTCTACATTACCAGGGTCGGATCTGGCAGGGTGGAGGATCTTTGATTCATCTTAGCTTTCCTGCTCCAGCTGTTTGAGAAACATTCAAATCTTTCAGGCCACGCCAACGCCTCCTTCTGTCCCCACGCTTACAGCTGCCGAAACGTGCCGGTGTCTGAAAACCAGATCATTCTGGATGAGCCGGACCACCAGGTCCTCCTCACCTGCAGGTTCCTGCAGGCAGAGCCCTGTGGTGGTAGGTTTCCTGCTCCTCTGCTGGACTGATACCCTCTCCCTCTCCCGACACGTATCTGCTGTTTCTACTCTGTGCCTCCTTCTCCTCTGTCAGGCCTGGACTTCTTCCTTCTGTCTCTCCAGGATTACGTCCTGGTGGTGCCTGAGAGCAGCTCCAGCTCCAGCTCCCTGAACCAAGAACCACTGGAGAAATCTGACCACTTCATCAGCAACTGTGGCCTCAACAGCTTTCATGTCAAGTCGGTGTCTCTCAGCCTGAGTCGGTCCCTGTTCTGTATCCCTGAATGTTCTAGAGGAACTAAACTGGGCCTGACTGGGACGCTTCTGTCTGCTCAGATTTGGGTTGTGAATGCATTCAGATGTCATTTACAAGCATTGGAACTAAAGACCTGAGCCTCAAGAATATTTAGTTCTTGATTTACTTTCTCTTGCAGGGTTTCATTTTGTGCTAATTTTCTTTTGAAGATCTTTGTTTTTTTGTTGTCCTTCCATTTAGCAAGTTTGGCGAGCAACTCTTACGACATGACTGTCAGCATCACTTTGAGGTTATTCGAAACTTTCACCACATTACTGTTAGCATCATCTTGAGTTCATTAGCAATTCTTACGACATCACTGTCCCATCAGTTTGAGATCATTACCAATTCTTCTGACATCACTGTCGCATTATTTTGAGGTTCGAAGCAACTCTTACTACTTTACCGTTGCATTTTTTGAGGTTCGTAGCAACCATTACTACATGACTGTCAGCATCACTTTGAGGTTGTTCGAAACTCTTACTACATTACTGTAAGCATCACTGATTTTATTAGCAACTATCACTACATTACTGTTAGTATCATTTTGAGGTTAGAAGCAACTGTTACTACATGACTGTCAGCATCACATTGAAGTTGTTCGAAACACTTACTACATTACTGTAAGCATCACTGAGTTGATTAGCAACTATCACTACATTACTGTTAGCATCATTTTTAGTTCATTAGCAATTCTTCCGACATCACTGTCGCAATATTTTGAGGTTCGTCGCAACTTTTACTACATTACTGTCGCATTATTTTGAGGTTCGTAGCAACTCTTAGTACATGACTGTCAGCATCACTTTGAGGTTATTCGAAACGTTCACTCCATTACTGTTAGCATCATTTTGAGTTTATTAGCAATTCTTACGACATCACTGTAGCATTAAATTTAGTTCATTAGCAACTCTTACCACATGACTGTCAGCATCACTTTGAAGTTGTTCGAAACACTTACTACATGACTGTCAGCATCACTTTGAGGTTGTTCGAAACTCTTCCTACATTACTGTAAGCATCACTGAGTTAATTAGCAACTACCACTACATTACTGTTAGCATCATTTTGAGTTCATTCGAAATTCTTCCGACATCACTGTCGCAATATTTTGAGGTTTGTAGCAACTTTTACTACAAGACTGTCAGCATCACTTTGAGGTTATTCCAAACACTTACTACATTACTGTAAGCATCACTGAGTTGATTAGCAACTATCACTACATTGCTGTTAGCATCATTTTGAGTTCATTAGCAATTCTTCCGACATCACTGTCGCAATATTTTGAGGTTCGTAGCAACTTTTACTACATTCCTGTCGCATTATTTTGAGGTTCATAGCAACTCTTAGTACATTACTGTCAGCATTACTTTGAGGTTATTCGAAACGTTCACTCCCTTACTGTTGGCATCGTTTTGAGTTTATTAGCAATTCTTACGACATCACTGTAGCATTAAATTTAGTTCATTAGCAACTCTTACTACATGACTGTCAGCATTACTTTGAAGTTGTTCGAAACACTTACTACATTACTGTAAGCCTCACTGAGTTAATTAGCAACTACCACTACATTACTGTTCGCATCATTTTGAGTTCATTAGAAATTCTTCCGACATCACTGTCGCAATATTTTGAGGTTCGTAGCAACACTTACTACATGACTGTAAGCATCACTTTGAGGTTATTCAAAGCTTTCACGACATTACTGTTAGCATCATTTTGAGTTCATTAGCAATTCTTACTACATTACTGTCGCATTATTTTTAGATTCGTAGCAACTCTTAGTACATGACTGTCAGCATTACTTTGAGGTTATTCGAAACGTTCACTCCATTACTCTTAGCATCATTTTGAGTTCATTAGCAATTCTTACTACATCACTGTCGCAATATTTTGAGGTTCGTAGCAACATTTACTACATTACTGTCGCATTATTTTTAGGGTCGTAGCAACTCTTAGTACATGACTGTCAGCATTACTTTGAGGTTATTCGAAACGTTCACTCCATTACTTTTAGCATAATTTTGAGTTCATTAGCAATTCTTACTCAATCACTGTCGCATCATTTTGAGATCATTAGCAATTCTTCTGACATCACTGTCGCATTATTTTGAGGTTCGTAGCAACTCTTACTACATTATTTTTGCATTATTTTAAGGTTCGTAGCAACTCTTACTACATTACTGTCAGCATCACTTTGAGTTTATTAGCAACTATCACTACATTACTGTTAGCATCATTTTGAGTTGTTGAGCAATTCTCACGACATCACTGTAGCATTAAATTGAGGTCATTAGCAACTCTTACTAAATGACTGTCAGCATCACTTTGAGGTTGTTCGAAACTCTTACTACATTACTGTAAGCATCACTGAGTTTCTTAGCAACTATCACTACATTGCTGTTAGCATCATCTTGAGTTCATTAGCAATTCTTCCGACGTCACTGTCGCAATATTTTGAGGTTCGTAGCAACTTTTACTACATTACTTTCGCATTATTTTGAGGTTTGTAGCAACACTTACTACATGACTGTCAGCATCACTTTGAGGTTATTCGAAAGTTTCACTTCATTACTGTTAGCATCATTTTGAGTTCATTAGCAATTCTTATTACATCACTGTCGCATAATTTTGAGATCATTAGCAATTCTTCCGACATCACTGTCGCATTATTTTGAGGTTCGTAGCAACTCTTCCTACATGACTGTCAGCATCACTTTGAGGTTATTCGAAACACTTACTACATTACTGTAAGCATCACTGACTTGATTAGCAACTACCACTACATTACTGTTAGCATCATCTTGAGCTCATTAGCAATTCTTCCGACATCACTGTCGCAATATTTTGAGGTTCGAAGCAACTTTTACGACATTACTTTCGCATTATTTTGAGGTTTGTAGCAACACTGACTACATGACTGTCAGCATCACTTTGAGGTTATTTGAAAGTTTCACTCCATTACTGTTAGCATCATTTTGAGTTCATTAGCAATTCTTACTAAATCACCGTCGCATCATTTTGAGATCATTAGCAATTCTTCCGACATCACTGTCGCATTATTTTGAGGTCCGTAGCAACTCTTAGGACAAGACTGACAGCATCACTTTGAGGTTATTCGAAACATTCACTCCATTACTGTTAGCATCATTTTGAGTTTATGAGCAATTCTTACTAAATCACTGTCGCATCATTTTGAGATCTTTGGCAATTCTTCTGACATCACTGTCGCATTATTTTGAGGTTCGTAGCAGCTCTTCCTACATGACTGTCACCATCACTTTGAGGTTATTCTAAACACTTACTATATTACTTTAAGCATCACTGAGTTGATTAGCAACTACCACGACATTACTGTTAGCATCATTTTGAGTTCATTAGCAATTCTTCCGACATCACTTTGGCAATATTTTGAGGTTCGTAGCGACTTTTACTACATTACTGTCGCATTATATTGAGGTTTGTAGCAACACTTACTACATGACTGTAAGCATCACTTTGAGGTTATTCGAAACACTTACTACATTACTGTAAGCATCACTGAGTTGATTAGCAACTATCACTACATTACTGTAAGCATCATTGAGTTCATTAGCAACTCTTACTAAATGACTATCAGCATCACTTTGAGGTTGTTCGAAACTCTTACTACAATACTGTTGCATTATTTTGAGGTTCGTAGCAACTCTTAGTACATGACTGTCAGCATCACTTTGAGGTTATTCGAAACATTCACTCCATTACTGTTAGCAACATTTTGAGTTCATGAGCAATTCTCACGACATCACTGTAGCATTAAATTGAGTTCATTAGCAACTCTTACTAAATGACTATCAGCATCACTTTGAGGTTGTTCGAAACTCTTACTACATTACTGTTAGCATCACTGAGTTTCTTAGCAACTATCACTACATTACTGTTAGCATCATCTTGAGTTCATTACCAATTCTTCTGACATCACTGTCGCATTATTTTGAGGTTCGAAGCAACTCTTACTACTTTACCGTTGCATTTTTTGAGGTTCGTAGCAACCATTACTACATGACTGTCAGCATCACTTTGAGGTTGTTCGAAACTCTTACTACATTACTGTAAGCATCACTGATTTTATTAGCAACTATCACTACATTACTGTTAGTATCATTTTGAGGTTAGAAGCAACTGTTACTACATGACTGTCAGCATCACATTGAAGTTGTTCGAAACACTTACTACATTACTGTAAGCATCACTGAGTTGATTAGCAACTATCACTACATTACTGTTAGCATCATTTTTAGTTCATTAGCAATTCTTCCGACATCACTGTCGCAATATTTTGAGGTTCGTCGCAACTTTTACTACATTACTGTCGCATTATTTTGAGGTTCGTAGCAACTCTTAGTACATGACTGTCAGCATCACTTTGAGGTTATTCGAAACGTTCACTCCATTACTGTTAGCATCATTTTGAGTTTATTAGCAATTCTTACGACATCACTGTAGCATTAAATTTAGTTCATTAGCAACTCTTACCACATGACTGTCAGCATCACTTTGAAGTTGTTCGAAACACTTACTACATGACTGTCAGCATCACTTTGAGGTTGTTCGAAACTCTTCCTACATTACTGTAAGCATCACTGAGTTAATTAGCAACTACCACTACATTACTGTTAGCATCATTTTGAGTTCATTCGAAATTCTTCCGACATCACTGTCGCAATATTTTGAGGTTTGTAGCAACTTTTACTACAAGACTGTCAGCATCACTTTGAGGTTATTCCAAACACTTACTACATTACTGTAAGCATCACTGAGTTGATTAGCAACTATCACTACATTGCTGTTAGCATCATTTTGAGTTCATTAGCAATTCTTCCGACATCACTGTCGCAATATTTTGAGGTTCGTAGCAACTTTTACTACATTCCTGTCGCATTATTTTGAGGTTCATAGCAACTCTTAGTACATTACTGTCAGCATTACTTTGAGGTTATTCGAAACGTTCACTCCCTTACTGTTGGCATCGTTTTGAGTTTATTAGCAATTCTTACGACATCACTGTAGCATTAAATTTAGTTCATTAGCAACTCTTACTACATGACTGTCAGCATTACTTTGAAGTTGTTCGAAACACTTACTACATTACTGTAAGCCTCACTGAGTTAATTAGCAACTACCACTACATTACTGTTCGCATCATTTTGAGTTCATTAGAAATTCTTCCGACATCACTGTCGCAATATTTTGAGGTTCGTAGCAACACTTACTACATGACTGTAAGCATCACTTTGAGGTTATTCAAAGCTTTCACGACATTACTGTTAGCATCATTTTGAGTTCATTAGCAATTCTTACTACATTACTGTCGCATTATTTTTAGATTCGTAGCAACTCTTAGTACATGACTGTCAGCATTACTTTGAGGTTATTCGAAACGTTCACTCCATTACTCTTAGCATCATTTTGAGTTCATTAGCAATTCTTACTACATCACTGTCGCAATATTTTGAGGTTCGTAGCAACATTTACTACATTACTGTCGCATTATTTTTAGGGTCGTAGCAACTCTTAGTACATGACTGTCAGCATTACTTTGAGGTTATTCGAAACGTTCACTCCATTACTTTTAGCATAATTTTGAGTTCATTAGCAATTCTTACTCAATCACTGTCGCATCATTTTGAGATCATTAGCAATTCTTCTGACATCACTGTCGCATTATTTTGAGGTTCGTAGCAACTCTTACTACATTATTTTTGCATTATTTTAAGGTTCGTAGCAACTCTTACTACATTACTGTCAGCATCACTTTGAGTTTATTAGCAACTATCACTACATTACTGTTAGCATCATTTTGAGTTGTTGAGCAATTCTCACGACATCACTGTAGCATTAAATTGAGGTCATTAGCAACTCTTACTAAATGACTGTCAGCATCACTTTGAGGTTGTTCGAAACTCTTACTACATTACTGTAAGCATCACTGAGTTTCTTAGCAACTATCACTACATTGCTGTTAGCATCATCTTGAGTTCATTAGCAATTCTTCCGACGTCACTGTCGCAATATTTTGAGGTTCGTAGCAACTTTTACTACATTACTTTCGCATTATTTTGAGGTTTGTAGCAACACTTACTACATGACTGTCAGCATCACTTTGAGGTTATTCGAAAGTTTCACTTCATTACTGTTAGCATCATTTTGAGTTCATTAGCAATTCTTATTACATCACTGTCGCATAATTTTGAGATCATTAGCAATTCTTCCGACATCACTGTCGCATTATTTTGAGGTTCGTAGCAACTCTTCCTACATGACTGTCAGCATCACTTTGAGGTTATTCGAAACACTTACTACATTACTGTAAGCATCACTGACTTGATTAGCAACTACCACTACATTACTGTTAGCATCATCTTGAGCTCATTAGCAATTCTTCCGACATCACTGTCGCAATATTTTGAGGTTCGAAGCAACTTTTACGACATTACTTTCGCATTATTTTGAGGTTTGTAGCAACACTGACTACATGACTGTCAGCATCACTTTGAGGTTATTTGAAAGTTTCACTCCATTACTGTTAGCATCATTTTGAGTTCATTAGCAATTCTTACTAAATCACCGTCGCATCATTTTGAGATCATTAGCAATTCTTCCGACATCACTGTCGCATTATTTTGAGGTCCGTAGCAACTCTTAGGACAAGACTGACAGCATCACTTTGAGGTTATTCGAAACATTCACTCCATTACTGTTAGCATCATTTTGAGTTTATGAGCAATTCTTACTAAATCACTGTCGCATCATTTTGAGATCTTTGGCAATTCTTCTGACATCACTGTCGCATTATTTTGAGGTTCGTAGCAGCTCTTCCTACATGACTGTCACCATCACTTTGAGGTTATTCTAAACACTTACTATATTACTTTAAGCATCACTGAGTTGATTAGCAACTACCACGACATTACTGTTAGCATCATTTTGAGTTCATTAGCAATTCTTCCGACATCACTTTGGCAATATTTTGAGGTTCGTAGCGACTTTTACTACATTACTGTCGCATTATATTGAGGTTTGTAGCAACACTTACTACATGACTGTAAGCATCACTTTGAGGTTATTCGAAACACTTACTACATTACTGTAAGCATCACTGAGTTGATTAGCAACTATCACTACATTACTGTAAGCATCATTGAGTTCATTAGCAACTCTTACTAAATGACTATCAGCATCACTTTGAGGTTGTTCGAAACTCTTACTACAATACTGTTGCATTATTTTGAGGTTCGTAGCAACTCTTAGTACATGACTGTCAGCATCACTTTGAGGTTATTCGAAACATTCACTCCATTACTGTTAGCAACATTTTGAGTTCATGAGCAATTCTCACGACATCACTGTAGCATTAAATTGAGTTCATTAGCAACTCTTACTAAATGACTATCAGCATCACTTTGAGGTTGTTCGAAACTCTTACTACATTACTGTTAGCATCACTGAGTTTCTTAGCAACTATCACTACATTACTGTTAGCATCATCTTGAGTTCATTAGCAATTCTTCCGACATCACTGTCGCAATATTTTGACGTTCGTAGCAACTTTTACAACATTACTGTCCTAATATTTTGACGTTCGTAGCAACTTTTACGACGTTACTGTCGCATTATTTTGAGGTTCATAGCAACTCTTACTACATGACTGTCAGCATCACTTTGAGGTTATTCGAAATTTTCACTCCATTACTGTTAGCATCATTTTGAGTTCATTAGCAATTCTTACTACATCACTGTCGCATCATTTTGAGATCATTAGCAATTCTTCTGACATCACTGTCACATTATTTTTTAGGTTCGTAGCAACTCTTAGTACATTATATTTGCATTATTTTAAGGTTCGTAGCAACTCTTACTACATTACTGTCAGCATCACTTTGAGTTTATAAGCAACTATCACTACATTACTGTTAGCATCATTTTGAGTTCAAGAGCAATTCTTCTGACATCACTGTCGCAATATTTTGAGATCTTTAGTAAGTCTTCAAACATCACTTTTGAAATATTTTAAGGTTCGTAGCAACTCTTAGTACATGACTGTCAGCATCACTTTGAGATTATTCGAAACGTTCACTCCATTACTATTAGCATCATTTTGAGTTCAAGAGCAATTCTTACTAAATCACTGTCGCATCATTTTGAGATTTTTACCAATTCTTCTGACATCACTGTCGCATTATTTTGAGGTTCGTAGCAACTCTTCCTAATGACTGTCACCATCACTTTGAGGTTATTCGAAACACTTACTACATTACTGTAAGCATCACTGAGTTGATTTGCAACTATCACTACATTACTCTTAGCATCATTTTGAGTTATTTAGCAATTCTTCAGACATCATTGTCGCAATATTTTGAGGTTCGTAGCAACTTTTACGACATCACTGTCACAATATTTTGAGGTTCGTAGCAACTCTTACGACAATACTGTTGCATTATTTTGAGGTTCGTAGCAACTCTTAGTACATGACTGTCAGCATCACTTTGAGGTTATTCGAAACATTCACTCCATTACTGTTAGCAACATTTTGAGTTCATGAGCAATTCTCACGACATCACTGTAGCATTAAATTGAGTTCATTAGCAACTCTTACTAAATGACTATCAGCATCACTTTGAGGTTGTTCGAAACTCTTACTACATTACTGTTAGCATCACTGAGTTTCTTAGCAACTATCACTACATTACTGTTAGCATCATCTTGAGTTCATTAGCAATTCTTCCGACATCACTGTCGCAATATTTTGACGTTCGTAGCAACTTTTACAACATTACTGTCGCATTATTTTGAGGTTCGTAGCAACTCTTACTACATGACTGTCAGCATCACTTTGAGGTTATTCGAAACTTTCACTCCATTACTGTTAGCATCATCTTGAGTTCATTAGCAATTCTTCCGACATCACTGTTGCAATATTTTGACGTTCGTAGCAACTTTTACTACATTACTGTCCTAATATTTTGACGTTCGTAGCAACTTTTACGACGTTACTGTCGCATTATTTTGAGGTTCATAGCAACTCTTACTACATGACTG
This sequence comes from Aulostomus chinensis, assembly GCF_037954235.1. NCBI lineage: Eukaryota > Metazoa > Chordata > Actinopteri > Syngnathiformes > Aulostomidae > Aulostomus > Aulostomus chinensis. Next base: position 32,455,054 of record NC_141320.1, on the reverse strand, counting down.
TCAGCATCACTTTGAGGTTATTCGAAATTTTCACTCCATTACTGTTAGCATCATTTTGAGTTCATTAGCAATTCTTACTACATCACTGTCGCATCATTTTGAGATCATTAGCAATTCTTCTGACATCACTGTCACATTATTTTTTAGGTTCGTAGCAACTCTTACTACATTACTTTAAGCATCACTGAGTTTCTTAGCAACTATCACTACATTACTGTTCGCATCATTTTGAGTTTATGAGCAATTCTCACGACATCACTGTAGCATCATTTTGAGTTCATTAGCAATTCTTACGACATCACTGTCGCATCATTTTGAGATCATTAGCAATTCTTACGACATCACTGTCGCATTATATTGAGGTTCGTAGCAACTCTTACGACACAACTGTCAGCATCACTTTGAGTTTATTCGAAACATTTACTACATTACTGTAAGCATCACTGACTTGATTAGCAACTATCACGACATTACTTTTTGCATCATTTTGAGTTTATTAGCAATTCTTCCGACATCACTGTCGCAATATTTTAAGGTTCGTAGCAATTTTTACTACATTACTGTCGCATTATTTTGAGGTTCGTAGCAACTCTTACCTCATGACTGTCAGCATCACTTTGAGGTTATTCGAAACTTTCACTCCATTACTGTTAGCATCATCTTGAGTTCATTAGCAATTCTTCTGACATCACTGATGCATTATTCTGAGGTTCGTAGCAACTCTTAGTACATGACTGTCAGCATCACTTTGAGGTTATTCGAAACGTTCACTCCATTACAGTTAGCATCATTTTGAGTTCATTAGCAATTCTTCTGACATCAGTGTCGCATTATTTTGAGGTTCGTAGCTACTCTTCCGACATGACTGTCAGCATCACTTTGAGGTTAATCGAAACACTTACTACATTACTGTAAGCATCACTGACTTGATTAGGAACTATCACTACATTACTGTTCGCATCATTTTGAGTTCATTAGCAATTCTTCCGACATCACTGTCGCAATATTTTGAGGTTCGTAGCAACTTTTACTACATTACTGTCGCATTATTTTGAGGTTCGTAGCAACTCTTACTACATAACTGTCAGCATCACTTTGAGTTTTTTAGCAACTATCACTACATTACTGTTAGCATCATTTTGAGTTCATTAGCAATTCTTCCGACATCACTGTCGCAATATTTTGAGGTTCGTAGCAACTTTTACTACATTACTGTCGCATTATTTTGAGTTTCGAAGCAACTCTTACTAAATGACTGTCAGCATCACTTTGAGGTTGTTCGAAACTTTTACTACATTACTGTAAGCATCACTGAGTTTCTTAGCAACTATCACTACATTACTGTTCGCATCATCTTGAGTTCATTAGCAATTCTTCCGACATCACTGTCGCAATATTTTGAGGTTCGTAGCAACTTTTACTACATTACTGTCGCATTATTTTGAGGTTCGTAGCAACTCTTACTACATGACTGTCAGCATCACTTTGAGGTTATTCGAAATTTTCACTCCATTACTGTGAGCATCATTTTGAGTTCATTAGCAATTGTTACGACATCACTGTCGCATTATTTTGAGGTTCGTAGCAACTCTTAGTACATTACTGTCAGCATCACTTTGAGTTTTTTAGCAACTATCACTACATTACTGTTCGCATCATTTTGAGATTATGAGCAATTCTTCCGACATCACTGTAGCAATATTTTGAGGTTCGTAGCAACTTTTACTACATTACTGTCGCATTATTTTGAGGTTCGTAGCAACTCTTACTACATGACTGTCAGCATCACTTTGAGGTTATTCGAAATTTTCACTCCATTACTGTTAGCATCATTTTGAGTTCATTAGCAATTCTTACTACATCACTGTCGCATTAAATTGAGTTCATTAGCAACTCTTACTAAATGACCGTCAGCATCACTTTGAGGTTGTTCGAAACTCTGACTACATTACTTTTAGCATCACTGAGTTTCTTAGCAACTATCACTACATTACTGTTAGCATCATTTTGAGTTCATTAGCAATTCTTCCGACATCACTGTCGCAATATATTGAGGTTCGTAGCAACTTTTACTACATTACTGTCGCATTATTTTGAGGTTCGTAGCAACTCTTACTACATGACTGTCAGCATCACTTTGAGGTTATTCGAAATTTTCACTCCATTACTGTTAGCATCATTTTGAGTTCATTAGCAATTCTTACTACATCACTGTCGCATCATTTTGAGATCATTAGCAATTCTTCTGACATTACTGTCACATTATTTTGAGGTTCGTAGCAACTCTTACTACATTATTGTTGCATTATTTTCAGGTTCGTAGCAACTCTTACTACATTACTGTCAGCATCACTTTGAGTTTTTTAGCAACTATCACTACATTACTGTTAGCATCATTTTGAGTTCATTTGCAATTCTTCCGACATCACTGTCGCAATATTTTGAGGTTCGTAGCAACTTTTACTACATTACTGTCGCATTATTTTGAGTTTCGTAGCAACTCTTACTAAATGACTGTCAGCATCACTTTGAGGTTGTTTGAAACTATTACTACATTACTGTAAGCATCACTGAGTTTCTTAGCAACTATCACTACATTACTGTTCGCATCATCTTGAGTTCATTAGCAATTCTTCCGACATCACTGTCGCAATATTTTGACGTTCGTAGCAACTTTTACTACATTACTGTCGCATTATTTTGAGGTTCGTAGCATCTCTTACTACATGACTGTCAGCATCACTTTGAGGTTATTCGAAATTTTCACTCCATTACTGTTAGCATCATTTTGAGTTCATTCGCAATTCTTACTACATCACTGTCGCATCATTTTGAGATCATTAGCAATTCTTCTGACATTACTGTCACATTATTTTGAGGTTCGTAGCAACTCTTACTACATTATTGTTGCATTATTTTCAGGTTCGTAGCAACTCTTACTACATTACTGTCAGCATCACTTTGAGTTTTTTAGCAACTATCACTACATTACTGTTAGCATCATTTTGAGTTCATTTGCAATTCTTCCGACATCACTGTCGCAATATTTTGAGGTTCGTAGCAACTTTTACTACATTACTGTCGCATTATTTTGAGTTTCGTAGCAACTCTTACTAAATGACTGTCAGCATCACTTTGAGGTTGTTTGAAACTATTACTACATTACTGTAAGCATCACTGAGTTTCTTAGCAACTATCACTACATTACTGTTCGCATCATCTTGAGTTCATTAGCAATTCTTCCGACATCACTGTCGCAATATTTTGAGGTTCGTAGCAACACTTTCCACATGACTGTCAGCATCACTTTGAGGTTATTAGAAAGTTTCACTCCATTACTGTGAGCATTATTTTGAGTTGTTGAGCAATTCTCATGACATCACTGTAGCATTAAATTGAGTTCATTAGCAACTCTTACTAAATGACTGACAGCATCACTTTTAGGTTGTTCGAAACACTTACTACATTACTTTAAGCATCACTGAGTTTCTTAGCAACTATCACTACATTACTGTTAGCATCATCTTGAGTTCATTAGCAATTCTTCCGACATCACTGTCGCAATATTTTGACGTTCGTAGCAACTTTTACTACATTACTGTCGCATTATTTTGAGGTTCGTAGCATCTCTTACTACATGACTGTCAGCATCACTTTGAGGTTATTCGAAACTTTCACTCCATTACTGTTAGCATCATCTTGAGTTCATTAGCAATTCTTCCGACATCACTGTCGCAATATTTTGACGTTCGTAGCAACTTTTACTACATTACTGTCGCAATATTTTGACATTCGTAGCAACTTTTACTACATTACTGTCGCATTATTTTGAGGTTCGTAGCAACTCTTACGACACAACTGTCAGCATCACTTTGAGGTTATTCGAAATTTTCACTCCATTACTGTTACCATCATTTTGAGTTCATTAGCAATTCTTACTACATCACTGTCGCATCATTTTGAGATCATTAGCAATTCTTCTGACATCACTGTCGAATTATTTTGAGGTTCGTAGCAACTCTTAGTACATTGCTGTCAGCATCACTTTGAGTTTTTTAGCAACTATCACTACATTACTGTTCGCATCATTTTGAGTTTATGAGCAATTCTCACGACATCACTGTAGAATCATTTTGAGTTCATTAGCAATTCTTACGACATCACTGTCGCATCATTTTGAGATCATTAGCAATTCTTCCGACATCACTGTCGCATTTTATTGAGGTTCGTAGCAACTCTTACGACACAACTGTCAGCATCACTTTGAGGTTATTCGAAACACTTACTACATTACTGTAAGCATCACTGACTTGATTAGCAACTATCACTACATTACTTTTTGCATCATTTTGAGTTCATTAGCAATTCTTCTGACATCACTGTCGCAATATTTTGAGGTTCATAGCAATTTTTACTACATTACTGTCGCATTATTTTGAGGTTCGTAGCAACTCTTACTACATGACTGTCAGCATCACTTTGAGGTTATTCGAAACTTTCACTCCATTACTGTTAGCATCATTTTGAGTTCATTAGCAATTCTTACTACATCACTGTCGCATCATTTTGAGATCATTAGCAATTCTTCTGACATCACTGTCGCATTATTTTGAGGTTCGTAGCAACTTTTACTACATTACTGTCGCATTATTTTGAGGTTCGTAGCAACTCTTACTACATGACTGTCAGCATCACTTTGAGGTTATTCGAAATTTTCACTCCATTACTGTTAGCATCATTTTGAGTTCATTAGCAATTCTTACTACATCACTGTCGCATTAAATTGAGTTCATTAGCAACTCTTACTAAATGACCGTCAGCATCACTTTGAGGTTGTTCGAACCTCTGACTACATTACTTTTAGCATCACTGAGTTTCTTAGCAACTATCACTACATTACTGTTACCATCATCTTGAGTTCAGTAGCAATTCTTCCGACATCACTGTCGCAATATATTGAGGTTCGTAGCAACTTTTACTACATTACTGTCGCATTATTTTGAGGTTCGTAGCAACTCTTACTACATTACTGTCAGCATCACTTTGAGGTTATTCGAAACTTTCACTCCATTACTTTTAGCATCATTTTGAGTTCATTAGCAATTCTTACTATATCACTGTCGCATCATTTTGAGATCATTCGCAATTCTTCTGACATCACTGTCACATTATTTTGAGATTCGTAGCAACTCTTACTACATTACTGTCAGCATCACTTTGAGTTTTTTAGCAACTATCACTACATTACTGTTAGCATCATTTTGAGTTCATTAGCAATTCTTCCGACATCACTGTCGCAATATTTTGAGGTTCGCAGCAACTTTTACTACATTACTGTCGCATTATTTTGAGTTTCGTAGCAACTCTTACTAAATGACTGTCAGCATCACTTTGAGGTTGTTCGAAACTCTTACTACATTACTGTAAGCATCACTGAGTTTCTTAGCAACTATCACTACATTACTGTTCGCATCATCTTGAGTTCATTAGCAATTCTTCCGACATCACTGTCGCAATATTTTGAGGTTCGTAGCAACTTTTACTACATTACTGTCGCATTATTTTGAGGTTCGTAGCAACACTTACTACATGACTGTCAGCATCATTTTGAGGTTATTAGAAAGTTTCACTCCATTCCTGTTAGCATTATTTTGAGTTGTTGAGCAATTCTCACGACATCACTGTAGCATTAAATTGAGTTCATTAGCAACTCTTACTAAATGACTGACAGCATCACTTTTAGGTTGTTCGAAACACTTACTACATTACTTTAAGCATCACTGAGTTTCTTAGCAACTATCACTACATTACTGTTGGCATCATCTTGAGATCATTAGCAATTCTTCCGACATCACTGTCGCATTATTTTGAGGTTCGTAGCAACTCTTAGTACATGACTGTCAGCATCACTTTGAGGTTATTCGAAACATTCACTCCATTACTGTTAGCATCATGTTGAGTTCATGAGCAATTCTCACGACATCACTGTAGCATTAAATTGAGTTCATTAGCAACTCTTACTAAATGACCGTCAGCATCACTTTGAGATTGTTCGAAACTCTGACTACATTACTTTTAGCATCACTGAGTTTCTTAGCAAGTATCACTACATTACTGTTAGCATCATCTTGAGTTCATTAGCAATTCTTCCGACATCACTGTCGCAATATTTTGAGGTTCGTAGCAACTTTTACTACATTACTGTCGCATTATTTTGAGGTTCGTAGCAACTCTTACTACATGACTGTCAGCATCACTTTGAGGTTATTCGAAATTTTCACTCCATTACTGTTAGCATCATTTTGAGTTCATTAGCAATTCTTACTACATCACTGTCACATTATTTTGAGGTTCGTAGCAACTCTTACTACATTATTGTTGCATTATTTTAAGGTTCGTAGCAACTCTTACTACATTACTGTCAGCATCACTTTGAGTTTTTTAGCAACTATCACTACATTACTGTTAGCATCATTTTGATTTGTTGAGCAATTCTCATGACATCACTGTAGCATTAAATTTAGTTCATTAGCAACTCTTACTAAATGACTGACAGCATCACTTTAAGGTTGTTCGAAACACTTACTACATGACTGTAAGCATCACTGAGTTAATTAGCAACTATCACTACATTACTGTTAGCATCATTTTGAGTTCATTAGCAATTCTTCCGACATCACTGTCGCAATATTTTGAGGTTCGTAGCAACTTTTACTACATTACTGTCGCATTATTTTGAGTTTCGTAGAAACTCTTACTACATGACTGTCAGCATCACTTTGAGATTATTCGAAACTTTCACTCCATTACTTTTAGCATCATTTTGAGTTCATTAGCAATTCTTACTATATCACTGTCGCATCATTTTGAGATCATTAGCAATTCTTCTGACATCACTGTCACATTATTTTGAGGTTCGTAGCAACTCTTACTACATTACTGTCAGCATCACTTTGAGTTTTTTAGCAACTATCACTACATTACTGTTAGCATCATTTTGAGTTCATCAGCAATTCTTCCGACATCACTGTCGCAATATTTTGAGGTTCGTAGCAACTTTTACTACATTACTGTCGCATTATTTTGAGTTTCGTAGCAACTCTTACTAAATGACTGTCAGCATCACTTTGAGGTTGTTCGAAACTCTTACTACATTACTGTAAGCATCACTGAGTTTCTTAGCAACTATCACTACATTACTGTTCGCATCATCTTGAGTTCATTAGCAATTCTTCCGACATCACTGTCGCAATATTATGAGGTTCGTAGCAACTTTTACTACATTACTGTCGCATTATTTTGAGGTTCGTAGCAACACTTACTACATGACTGTCAGCATCACTTTGAGGTTATTAGAAAGTTTCACTCCATTACTGTTAGCATTATTTTGAGTTGTTGAGCAATTCTCACGACATCACTGTAGCATTAAATTGAGTTCATTAGCAACTCTTACTAAATGACTGACAGCATCACTTTTAGGTTGTTCGAAACACTTACTACATTACTTTAAGCATCACTGAGTTTCTTAGCAACTATCACTACATTACTGTTAGCATCATCTTGAGTTCATTAGCAATTCTTCCGACATCACTGTCGCAATATTTTGACGTTCGTAGCAACTTTTACTACATTACTGTCGCATTATTTTGAGGTTCGTAGCATCACTTACTACATGACTGTCAGCATCACTTTGAGGTTATTCGAAACTTTCACTCCATTACTGTTAGCATCATCTTGAGTTCATTAGCAATTCTTCCGACATCACTGTCGGAATATTTTGACGTTCGTAGCAACTTTTACTACATTACTGTCGCAATATTTTGACGTTAGTAGCAACTTTTACTACATTACTGTCGCAATATTTTGACGTTCGTAGCAACTTTTACTACATTACTGTCGCATTATTTTGAGGTTCGTAGCAACTCTTACTACATGACTGTCAGCATCACTTTGAGGTTATTCGAAATTTTCACTCCATTACTGTTAGCATCATTTTGAGTTCATTAGCAATTCTTACTACATCAATGTCGCATCATTTTGAGATCATTAGCAATTCTTCTGACATCACTGTCGCATTATTTTGAGGTTCGTAGCAACTCTTAGTACATTACTGTCTGCATCACTTTGAGTTTTTTAGCAACTATCACTGCATTACTGTTCGCATCCTTTTGAGTTAATGAGCAATTCTCACGACATCACTGTAGCATCATTTTGAGTTCATTAGCAATTCTTACGACATCACTGTCGCATCATTTTGAGATCATTAGCAATACTTCCGACATCACTCTCGCATTTTATTGAGGTTCGTAGCAACTCTTACGACACAACTGTCAGCATCACTTTGAGGTTATTCGAAACACTTACTACATTACTGTAAGCATCACTGACTTGATTAGCAACTATCACTACATTACTTTTTGCATCATTTTGAGTTCATTAGCAATTCTTCCGACATCACTGTCGCAATATTTTGAGGTTCGTAGCAACTCTTACTACATTATTGTTGCATTATTTTCAGATTCGTAGCAACTCTTACTACATTACTGTCAGCATCACTTTGAGTTTTTTAGCAACTATCACTAGATTACTGTTCGCATCATTTTGAGTTATTGAGCAATTCTCATGACATCACTGTAGCATTAAATTGAGTTCATTAGCAACTCTCACTAAATGACTGACAGCATCACTTTTAGGTTGTTCGAAACACTTACTACATGACTTTAAGCATCACTGAGTTAATTAGCAACTATCACCACATTACTGTTAGCAAAATTTTGAGTTCATTAGCAATTCTTCCGACATCACTGTCGCAATATTTTGAGGTTCGTAGCAACTTTTACTACATTACTGTCGCATTATTTTGAGTTTCGTAGCAACTCTTACTACATGACTGTCAGCATCACTTTGAGGTTATTCGAAACTTTCACTCCATTACTGTTAGCATCATTTTGAGTTCATTAGCAATTTTTACTACATCACTGTCGCATCATTTTGAGATCATTAGCAATTCTTCTGACATCACTGTCACATTATTTTGAGGTTCGTAGCAACTCTTACTACATTACTGTCAGCATCACTTTGAGTTTTTGAGCAACTATCACTACATTACTGTTAGCATCATTTTGAGTTCATTTGCAATTCTTCCGACATCACTGTCGCAATATTTTGAGGTTCGTAGCAACTTTTACTACATTACTGTCGCATTATTTTGAGTTTCGTAGCAACTCTTCCTACATGACTGTCAGCATCACTTTCAGTTCATGAGCAAATATCACGACATTACTGTCAGCATCACTTTGAGGTTGTTCGAAACTCTGACTACATTACTTTTAGCATCACTGAGTTTCTTAGCAAGTATCACTACATTACTGTTAGCATCATCTTGAGTTCATTAGCAATTCTTCCGACATCACTGTCGCAATATTTTGAGGTTCGTAGCAACTTTTACTACATTACTGTCGCATTATTTTTGAGGTTCGTAGCAACTCTTACTACATGACTGTCAGCATCACTTTGAGGTTATTCGAAATTTTCACTCCATTACTGTTAGCATCATTTTGAGTTCATTAGCAATTCTTACTACATCACTGTCACATTATTTTGAGGTTCGTAGCAACTCTTACTACATTATTGTTGCATTATTTTAAGGTTCGTAGCAACTCTTACTACATTACTGTCAGCATCACTTTGAGTTTTTTAGCAACTATCACTACATTACTGTTAGCATCATTTTGATTTGTCGAGCAATTCTCATGACATCACTGTAGCATTAAATTGAGTTCATTAGCAACTCTTACTAAATGACTGACAGCATCACTTTTAGGTTGTTCGAAACACTTACTACATGACTGTAAGCATCACTGAGTTAATTAGCAACTATCACTACATTACTGTTAGCATCATTTTGAGTTCATTAGCAATTCTTCCGACATCACTGTCGCAATATTTTGAGGTTCGTAGCAACTTTTACTACATTACTGTCGCATTATTTTGAGTTTCGTAGCAACTCTTACTAAATGACTGTCAGCATCACTTTGAGGTTATTAGAAAGTTTCACTCCATTACTGTTAGCATTATTTTGAGTTGTTGAGCAATTCTCACGACATCACTGTAGCATTAAATTGAGTTCATTAGCAACTCTTACTAAATGACTGACAGCATCACTTTTAGGTTGTTCAAACACTTACTACATTACTTTAAGCATCACTGAGTTTCTTAGCAACTATCACTACATTACTGTTGGCATCATCTTGAGATCATTAGCAATTCTTCCGACATCACTGTCGCATTATTTTGAGGTTCGTAGCAACTCTTAGTACATGACTGTCAGCATCACTTTGAGGTTATTCGAAACATTCACTCCATTACTGTTAGCATCATTTTGAGTTCATGAGCAATTCTCACGACATCACTGTAGCATTAAATTGAGTTCATTAGCAACTCTTACTAAATGACCGTCAGCATCACTTTGAGATTGTTCGAAACTCTGACTACATTACTTTTAGCATCACTGAGTTTCTTAGCAAGTATCACTACATTACTGTTAGCATCATCTTGAGTTCATTAGCAATTCTTCCGACATCACTGTCGCAATATTTAGAGGTTCGTAGCAACTTTTACTACATTACTGTCGCATTATTTTGAGGTTCGTAGCAACTCTTACTACATGACTGTCAGCATCACTTTGAGGTTATTCGAAATTTTCACTCCATTACTGTTAGCATCATTTTGAGTTCATTAGCAATTCTTACTACATCACTGTCACATTATTTTGAGGTTCGTAGCAACTCTTACTACATTATTGTTGCATTATTTTAAGGTTCGTAGCAACTCTTACTACATTACTGTCAGCATCACTTTGAGTTTTTTAGCAACTATCACTACATTACTGTTAGCATCATTTTGATTTGTTGAGCAATTCTCATGACATCACTGTAGCATTAAATTGAGTTCATTAGCAACTCTTACGAAATGACTGACAGCATCACTTTAAGGTTGTTCGAAACACTTACTACATGACTGTAAGCATCACTGAGTTAATTAGCAACTATCACTACATTACTGTTAGCATCATTTTGAGTTCATTAGCAATTCTTCCGACATCACTGTCGCATTATTTTGAGGTTCGTAGCAACTCTTACTACATTACTGTCGCATTATTTTGAGGTTCGTAGCAACTCTTAGTACATGACTGTCAGCATCACTTTGAGGTTATTCGAAACAATTACTACATAACTGTTAGCATCATCTTTAGTTCATTAGCAATTCTTACTACATCACTGTCGCATCATTTTGAGATCATTAGCTATTCTTCTGACATCACTGTCATTTTATTTTGAGGTTCGTAGAAACTCTTACTACATTATTGTTGCATTATTTTAATGTTCGTAGCAACTCTTACTACATTACTGTCAGCATCACTTTGAGTTTTTTAGCAACTATCACTACATTACTGTTAGCATCATTTTGAGTTGTTGAGCAATTCTCACAACATCACTTTCGCATTAAATTGAGTTCATGAGCAACTCTTACTAAATGACTGACAGCATCAGTTTTAGGTTGTTCGAAACACTTTCTACATTACTGTAAGCATCACTGAGTTAATTAGCAACTTTCACTACATAACTGTTAGCATCATTTTGAGTTCATTAGCAATTCTTCCGACATCACTGTCGCAATATTTTGAGGTTCGTAGCAACACTTACTACATGACTGTCAGCATCACCATGACGTTATTCGAAACATTCACTCCATTACTGTTAGCATCATTTTGAGTTCATTAGCAATTCTTACTACATCACTGTCGCATCATTTTGAGATGATTAGCAACTCTTACTAAATGACCGTCAGCATCACTTTGAGATTGTTCGAAACTCTGACTACATTACTTTTAGCATCACTGAGTTTCTTAGCAAGTATCACTACATTACTGTTAGCATCATCTTGAGTTCATTAGCAATTCTTCCGACATCACTGTCGCAATATTTTGAGGTTCGTAGCAACTTTTACTACATTACTGTCGCATTATTTTGAGGTTCGTAGCAACTCTTACTACATGACTGTCAGCATCACTTTGAGGTTATTCGAAATTTTCACTCCATTACTGTTAGCATCATTTTGAGTTCATTAGCAATTCTTACTACATCACTGTCACATTATTTTGAGGTTCGTAGCAACTCTTACTACATTATTGTTGCATTATTTTAAGGTTCGTAGCAACTCTTACTACATTACTGTCAGCATCACTTTGAGTTTTTTAGCAACTATCACTACATTACTGTTAGCATCATTTTGATTTGTTGAGCAATTCTCATGACATCACTGTAGCATTAAATTTAGTTCATTAGCAACTCTTACTAAATGACTGACAGCATCACTTTAAGGTTGTTCGAAACACTTACTACATGACTGTAAGCATCACTGAGTTAATTAGCAACTATCACTACATTACTGTTAGCATCATTTTGAGTTCATTAGCAATTCTTCCGACATCACTGTCGCAATATTTTGAGGTTCGTAGCAACTTTTACTACATTACTGTCGCATTATTTTGAGTTTCGTAGAAACTCTTACTACATGACTGTCAGCATCACTTTGAGATTATTCGAAACTTTCACTCCATTACTTTTAGCATCATTTTGAGTTCATTAGCAATTCTTACTATATCACTGTCGCATCATTTTGAGATCATTAGCAATTCTTCTGACATCACTGTCACATTATTTTGAGGTTCGTAGCAACTCTTACTACATTACTGTCAGCATCACTTTGAGTTTTTTAGCAACTATCACTACATTACTGTTAGCATCATTTTGAGTTCATCAGCAATTCTTCCGACATCACTGTCGCAATATTTTGAGGTTCGTAGCAACTTTTACTACATTACTGTCGCATTATTTTGAGTTTCGTAGCAACTCTTACTAAATGACTGTCAGCATCACTTTGAGGTTGTTCGAAACTCTTACTACATTACTGTAAGCATCACTGAGTTTCTTAGCAACTATCACTACATTACTGTTCGCATCATCTTGAGTTCATTAGCAATTCTTCCGACATCACTGTCGCAATATTATGAGGTTCGTAGCAACTTTTACTACATTACTGTCGCATTATTTTGAGGTTCGTAGCAACACTTACTACATGACTGTCAGCATCACTTTGAGGTTATTAGAAAGTTTCACTCCATTACTGTTAGCATTATTTTGAGTTGTTGAGCAATTCTCACGACATCACTGTAGCATTAAATTGAGTTCATTAGCAACTCTTACTAAATGACTGACAGCATCACTTTTAGGTTGTTCGAAACACTTACTACATTACTTTAAGCATCACTGAGTTTCTTAGCAACTATCACTACATTACTGTTAGCATCATCTTGAGTTCATTAGCAATTCTTCCGACATCACTGTCGCAATATTTTGACGTTCGTAGCAACTTTTACTACATTACTGTCGCATTATTTTGAGGTTCGTAGCATCACTTACTACATGACTGTCAGCATCACTTTGAGGTTATTCGAAACTTTCACTCCATTACTGTTAGCATCATCTTGAGTTCATTAGCAATTCTTCCGACATCACTGTCGGAATATTTTGACGTTCGTAGCAACTTTTACTACATTACTGTCGCAATATTTTGACGTTAGTAGCAACTTTTACTACATTACTGTCGCAATATTTTGACGTTCGTAGCAACTTTTACTACATTACTGTCGCATTATTTTGAGGTTCGTAGCAACTCTTACTACATGACTGTCAGCATCACTTTGAGGTTATTCGAAATTTTCACTCCATTACTGTTAGCATCATTTTGAGTTCATTAGCAATTCTTACTACATCAATGTCGCATCATTTTGAGATCATTAGCAATTCTTCTGACATCACTGTCGCATTATTTTGAGGTTCGTAGCAACTCTTAGTACATTACTGTCTGCATCACTTTGAGTTTTTTAGCAACTATCACTGCATTACTGTTCGCATCCTTTTGAGTTAATGAGCAATTCTCACGACATCACTGTAGCATCATTTTGAGTTCATTAGCAATTCTTACGACATCACTGTCGCATCATTTTGAGATCATTAGCAATACTTCCGACATCACTCTCGCATTTTATTGAGGTTCGTAGCAACTCTTACGACACAACTGTCAGCATCACTTTGAGGTTATTCGAAACACTTACTACATTACTGTAAGCATCACTGACTTGATTAGCAACTATCACTACATTACTTTTTGCATCATTTTGAGTTCATTAGCAATTCTTCCGACATCACTGTCGCAATATTTTGAGGTTCGTAGCAACTCTTACTACATTATTGTTGCATTATTTTCAGATTCGTAGCAACTCTTACTACATTACTGTCAGCATCACTTTGAGTTTTTTAGCAACTATCACTAGATTACTGTTCGCATCATTTTGAGTTATTGAGCAATTCTCATGACATCACTGTAGCATTAAATTGAGTTCATTAGCAACTCTCACTAAATGACTGACAGCATCACTTTTAGGTTGTTCGAAACACTTACTACATGACTTTAAGCATCACTGAGTTAATTAGCAACTATCACCACATTACTGTTAGCAAAATTTTGAGTTCATTAGCAATTCTTCCGACATCACTGTCGCAATATTTTGAGGTTCGTAGCAACTTTTACTACATTACTGTCGCATTATTTTGAGTTTCGTAGCAACTCTTACTACATGACTGTCAGCATCACTTTGAGGTTATTCGAAACTTTCACTCCATTACTGTTAGCATCATTTTGAGTTCATTAGCAATTTTTACTACATCACTGTCGCATCATTTTGAGATCATTAGCAATTCTTCTGACATCACTGTCACATTATTTTGAGGTTCGTAGCAACTCTTACTACATTACTGTCAGCATCACTTTGAGTTTTTGAGCAACTATCACTACATTACTGTTAGCATCATTTTGAGTTCATTTGCAATTCTTCCGACATCACTGTCGCAATATTTTGAGGTTCGTAGCAACTTTTACTACATTACTGTCGCATTATTTTGAGTTTCGTAGCAACTCTTCCTACATGACTGTCAGCATCACTTTCAGTTCATGAGCAAATATCACGACATTACTGTCAGCATCACTTTGAGGTTGTTCGAAACTCTGACTACATTACTTTTAGCATCACTGAGTTTCTTAGCAAGTATCACTACATTACTGTTAGCATCATCTTGAGTTCATTAGCAATTCTTCCGACATCACTGTCGCAATATTTTGAGGTTCGTAGCAACTTTTACTACATTACTGTCGCATTATTTTTGAGGTTCGTAGCAACTCTTACTACATGACTGTCAGCATCACTTTGAGGTTATTCGAAATTTTCACTCCATTACTGTTAGCATCATTTTGAGTTCATTAGCAATTCTTACTACATCACTGTCACATTATTTTGAGGTTCGTAGCAACTCTTACTACATTATTGTTGCATTATTTTAAGGTTCGTAGCAACTCTTACTACATTACTGTCAGCATCACTTTGAGTTTTTTAGCAACTATCACTACATTACTGTTAGCATCATTTTGATTTGTCGAGCAATTCTCATGACATCACTGTAGCATTAAATTGAGTTCATTAGCAACTCTTACTAAATGACTGACAGCATCACTTTTAGGTTGTTCGAAACACTTACTACATGACTGTAAGCATCACTGAGTTAATTAGCAACTATCACTACATTACTGTTAGCATCATTTTGAGTTCATTAGCAATTCTTCCGACATCACTGTCGCAATATTTTGAGGTTCGTAGCAACTTTTACTACATTACTGTCGCATTATTTTGAGTTTCGTAGCAACTCTTACTAAATGACTGTCAGCATCACTTTGAGGTTATTAGAAAGTTTCACTCCATTACTGTTAGCATTATTTTGAGTTGTTGAGCAATTCTCACGACATCACTGTAGCATTAAATTGAGTTCATTAGCAACTCTTACTAAATGACTGACAGCATCACTTTTAGGTTGTTCAAACACTTACTACATTACTTTAAGCATCACTGAGTTTCTTAGCAACTATCACTACATTACTGTTGGCATCATCTTGAGATCATTAGCAATTCTTCCGACATCACTGTCGCATTATTTTGAGGTTCGTAGCAACTCTTAGTACATGACTGTCAGCATCACTTTGAGGTTATTCGAAACATTCACTCCATTACTGTTAGCATCATTTTGAGTTCATGAGCAATTCTCACGACATCACTGTAGCATTAAATTGAGTTCATTAGCAACTCTTACTAAATGACCGTCAGCATCACTTTGAGATTGTTCGAAACTCTGACTACATTACTTTTAGCATCACTGAGTTTCTTAGCAAGTATCACTACATTACTGTTAGCATCATCTTGAGTTCATTAGCAATTCTTCCGACATCACTGTCGCAATATTTAGAGGTTCGTAGCAACTTTTACTACATTACTGTCGCATTATTTTGAGGTTCGTAGCAACTCTTACTACATGACTGTCAGCATCACTTTGAGGTTATTCGAAATTTTCACTCCATTACTGTTAGCATCATTTTGAGTTCATTAGCAATTCTTACTACATCACTGTCACATTATTTTGAGGTTCGTAGCAACTCTTACTACATTATTGTTGCATTATTTTAAGGTTCGTAGCAACTCTTACTACATTACTGTCAGCATCACTTTGAGTTTTTTAGCAACTATCACTACATTACTGTTAGCATCATTTTGATTTGTTGAGCAATTCTCATGACATCACTGTAGCATTAAATTGAGTTCATTAGCAACTCTTACGAAATGACTGACAGCATCACTTTAAGGTTGTTCGAAACACTTACTACATGACTGTAAGCATCACTGAGTTAATTAGCAACTATCACTACATTACTGTTAGCATCATTTTGAGTTCATTAGCAATTCTTCCGACATCACTGTCGCATTATTTTGAGGTTCGTAGCAACTCTTACTACATTACTGTCGCATTATTTTGAGGTTCGTAGCAACTCTTAGTACATGACTGTCAGCATCACTTTGAGGTTATTCGAAACAATTACTACATAACTGTTAGCATCATCTTTAGTTCATTAGCAATTCTTACTACATCACTGTCGCATCATTTTGAGATCATTAGCTATTCTTCTGACATCACTGTCATTTTATTTTGAGGTTCGTAGAAACTCTTACTACATTATTGTTGCATTATTTTAATGTTCGTAGCAACTCTTACTACATTACTGTCAGCATCACTTTGAGTTTTTTAGCAACTATCACTACATTACTGTTAGCATCATTTTGAGTTGTTGAGCAATTCTCACAACATCACTTTCGCATTAAATTGAGTTCATGAGCAACTCTTACTAAATGACTGACAGCATCAGTTTTAGGTTGTTCGAAACACTTTCTACATTACTGTAAGCATCACTGAGTTAATTAGCAACTTTCACTACATAACTGTTAGCATCATTTTGAGTTCATTAGCAATTCTTCCGACATCACTGTCGCAATATTTTGAGGTTCGTAGCAACACTTACTACATGACTGTCAGCATCACCATGACGTTATTCGAAACATTCACTCCATTACTGTTAGCATCATTTTGAGTTCATTAGCAATTCTTACTACATCACTGTCGCATCATTTTGAGATGATTAGCAACTCTTACTAAATGACTGTCAGCATCACTTTGAGGTTGTTCGAAACTTACTACATTACTGTAAGCATCACTGAGTTTCTTTGCAACTATCACTACATTACTGTTCGCATCATCTTGAGTTCATTAGCAATTCTTCCGACATCACTGTCGCAATATTTTGAGGTTCGTAGCAACACTTACTACATGACTGTCAGCATCACTTTGAGGTTATTAGAAAGTTTCACTCCATTACTGTTAGCATTATTTTGAGTTGTTGAGCAATTCTCACGACATCACTGTAGCATTAAATTGAGTTCATTAGCAACTCTTACTAAATGACTGACAGCATCACTTTTAGGTTGTTCGAAACACTTACTACATTACTTTAAGCATCACTGAGTTTCTTAGCAACTATCACTACATTACTGTTGGCATCATCTTGAGATCATTAGCAATTCTTCCGACATCACTGTCGCATTATTTTGAGGTTCGTAGCAACTCTTAGTACATGACTGTCAGCATCACTTTGAGGTTATTCGAAACATTCACTCCATTACTGTTAGCATCATTTTGAGTTCATGAGCAATTCTCACGACATCACTGTAGCATTAAATTGAGTTCATTAGCAACTCTTACTAAATGACCGTCAGCATCACTTTGAGATTGTTCGAAACTCTGACTACATTACTTTTAGCATCACTGAGTTTCTTAGCAAGTATCACTACATTACTGTTAGCATCATCTTGAGTTCATTAGCAATTTTTCCGACATCACTGTCGCAATATTTTGAGGTTCGTAGCAACTTTTACTACATTACTGTCGCATTATTTTGAGGTTCGTAGCAACTCTTACTACATGACTGTCAGCATCACTTTGAGGTTATTCGAAATTTTCCCTCCATTACTGTTAGCATCATTTTGAGTTCATTAGCAATTCTTACTACATCATTGTCACATTATTTTGAGGTTCGTAGCAACTTTTACTACATTACTGTCGCATTATTTTGAGTTTCGTAGAAACTCTTACTACATGACTGTCAGCATCACTTTGAGATTATTCGAAACTTTCACTCCATTACATTTAGCATCATTTTGAGTTCATTAGCAATTCTTACTATATCACTGTCGCATCATTTTGAGATCATTAGCAATTCTTCTGACATCACTGTCACATTATTTTGAGGTTCGTAGCAACTCTTACTACATTACTGTCAGCATCACTTTGAGTTTTTTAGCAACTATCACTACATTACTGTTAGCATCATTTTGAGTTCATCAGCAATTCTTCCGACATCACTGTCGCAATATTTTGAGGTTCGTAGCAACTTTTACTACATTACTGTCGCATTATTTTGAGTTTCGTAGCAACTCTTACTAAATGACTGTCAGCATCACTTTGAGGTTGTTCGAAACTCTTACTACATTACTGTAAGCATCACTGAGTTTCTTTGCAACTATCACTACATTACTGTTCGCATCATCTTGAGTTCATTAGCAATTCTTCCGACATCACTGTCGCAATATTATGAGGTTCGTAGCAACTTTTACTACATTACTGTCGCATTATTTTGAGGTTCGTAGCAACACTTACTACATGACTGTCAGCATCACTTTGAGGTTATTAGAAAGTTTCACTCCATTACTGTTAGCATTATTTTGAGTTGTTGAGCAATTCTCACGACATCACTGTAGCATTAAATTGAGTTCATTAGCAACTCTTACTAAATGACTGACAGCATCACTTTTAGGTTGTTCGAAACACTTACTACATTACTTTAAGCATCACTGAGTTTCTTAGCAACTATCACTACATTACTGTTAGCATCATCTTGAGTTCATTAGCAATTCTTCCGACATCACTGTCGCAATATTTTGACGTTCGTAGCAACTTTTACTACATTACTGTCGCATTATTTTGAGGTTCGTAGCATCTCTTACTACATGACTGTCAGCATCACTTTGAGGTTATTCGAAACTTTCACTCCATTACTGTTAGCATCATCTTGAGTTCATTAGCAATTCTTCCGACATCACTGTCGAAATATTTTGACGTTCGTAGCAACTTTTACTACATTACTGTCGCAATATTTTGACGTTAGTAGCAACTTTTACTACATTACTGCCGCAATATTTTGACGTTCGTAGCAACTTTTACTACATTACTGTCGCATTATTTTGAGGTTCGTAGCAACTCTTACTACATGACTGTCAGCATCACTTTGAGGTTATTCGAAATTTTCACTCCATTACTGTTAGCATCATTTTGAGTTCATTAGCAATTCTTACTACATCAATGTCGCATCATTTTGAGATCATTAGCAATTCTTCTGACATCACTGTCGCATTATTTTGAGGTTCGTAGCAACTCTTAGTACATTACTGTCTGCATCACTTTGAGTTTTTTAGCAACTATCACTGCATTACTGTTCGCATCCTTTTGAGTTAATGAGCAATTCTCACGACATCACTGTAGCATCATTTTGAGTTCATTAGCAATTCTTACGACATCACTGTCGCATCATTTTGAGATCATTAGCAATTCTTCCGACATCACTCTCGCATTTTATTGAGGTTCGTAGCAACTCTTACGACACAACTGTCAGCATCACTTTGAGGTTATTCGAAACACTTACTACATTACTGTAAGCATCACTGACTTGATTAGCAACTATCACTACATTACTTTTTGCATCATTTTGAGTTCATTAGCAATTCTTCCGACATCACTGTCGCAATATTTTGAGGTTCGTAGCAACTCTCACTTCATCACTTTCAGCATCATTTTGAGGATAGTAGCAACTCTCACGACATCACTGTAAGCATCATTTTTAGGTTAGTAGCAACTCTCACGACATCACTCTTGCATCATTTTGAGGTCGGTCACAACTCTCACCACATCACTGTAGCATCATTTCTTAGGTACATAGCAACTTTCACAACATCACTTTAGCATCATTTTGAGATTAGTAGCAACTCTCACCACATCACTCTAGCATCATTTTGAGGTCGGTAACAATTCTCACCACATCACTGTAGCATCATTTCTTAGGTACATAGCAACTGTCACAACATCACTTTAGCATCATTTTGAGATTAGTAGCAACTCTCACTACATCACAGTGGCATCATTTCTTAGGTTTGTAGCGACTCTCACCACATCACTGTAGCATCATTTTGAGGTTCGTAGAAACTCTCACGACATCACTTTCAGCATCATTTTGAGACTAGTAGCAACTCTCACCATATAACTTTAGCATCATTTTGAGGATAGTAGCAACTCTCACGACATTACTGGAGCCTCATTTTTAGGTTTTTAGCAACTATCACTACATCACTGTGGCATCATTTCTTAGGTTTGTAGCAACTCTCATTACATCACTGTGGCATCATTTTGAGGTTCGAAGAAACTCTCACGACATCACTGTCAGTATCATTTTAAGGTTAGTAGCAAGTCTCACTACATGACTGTCACCATCATTTTGAGGTTAGTAGCAACTCTCACCACATCACTGTAGCATCATTTCTTAGGTTAGTAGCAACTCTCATTACATCACTTTAGCATCATTTTGAGATTAGTAGCAACTCTCACCCCATCACTGTGGCATCATTTCTTAGGTTAGTAGCAACTCTCATTACATCACTGTCAGCATCATTTTGAGGTTTTTAGCAACTCTCACTACATGACTGTAGCATCATTTTTTAGGTTAGTAGCAACTCTCACCACATCACTGTGGCATCATTTTAAGGTTTTAAGCAACTCTTACTGCATCACTGGAGGATCATTTTGAGATTTGAAGCAACTCTCAACACATCACTTTAGCATCATTTCTTAGATTAGTAGCAACTCTCACTACATCACTGCAGCATCATTTTGAGGATAGTAGCAAATCTCACTTCATGACTGTCAGCATCATTTTGAGGTTCGTAGCAACTCTTACTACATCACTGGAGCATCATTTTGAGTTTTTTGAAACTATTACCACATCACTGTCACATCATTTTGAGATTTTTAGCAACTGTCACGACATCACTGTAGCATCATTTGGAGGATAGTAGCAACTGTCACTACATGACTGTCAGCATCATTTTTAAAGGTTTTAAGCAACTCTTACTGCATCACTGGAGCATCATTTTGAGGTTTTTAGTCAACCGAATACATTACTGTAGCATCATTTTGAGGATCGTAGCAACTCTCACTACATCACTGTAGCATCATTTTGAGGTTTTTAGCAACCTAATACATTACTGTAGCATCATTTTGAGGATCATAGCAACTCTCTCTACATCACTGTAGAATCATTTTGAGGTTCGTAGCAACTCTCACCACATCACTGTAGCATCATTTCTTAAGTAAGTAGCAACTCTCATTACATCACTTTGGCATGATTTTGAAATTACTATCAACTCTCACCACATCACTGTAGCATCATTTTGAGGTTCTTAACAACTCTCACTACATTACTGTCAGCATCATTTTGAGGTTTTAAGCAACTCTTACTGCATCACTGGAGCATCATTTTGAGGTCCGTAGCAACTCTCACTACATCACTGTAGCATCATTTGAGATTTTAAGCAACTCTTACTACATCACTGTAGCATCATTTGGAGGATAGAAGCAACTCTCACCACATCACTGGAGCATCATTTTGAGGTTCGTAGCAACTCTCACCACATTACTGTCAGCATCATTTTGAGGTCTTTTGCAACTCTTACCACATCACTGTCGCATCATTTTGAGATTTTAAGCAACTCTCACAACATCACTGTCGCATCATTTTAAGATTTTAAGAAACTCTCACCACATCACTGTAGCATCATTTTGAGATTTGAAGCAACTCTCACTACATCACTTTAGCATCATTTCTTCGATGAGTAGCAACTCTCACTGTATCACTGTAGCATCATTTTGAGGTTTTTAGCAACTCTCACTACATCACTGTAGCATCATTTTGAGGGTCGTAGCAACTCTCACTACATTACTGACAGCATCATTTTGATTTTTTTTTTCAACTCTCACCACATCACTTTAGCATCATTTTGAGATTTTTAGCAACTCTTACCACATTACTGTCGCATCATTTTTAGGTTCGGAGCAACTCTCACTACATTACTGGTGCATCATTTTGAGGTTCGTGGCAACTCTCACTACATCACTGTAGCATCATTTTGAGGATTTTAGCAACTCTCACCACATCACTTTAGCATCATTTTGAGATTTTTAGCAACACTTACAACATTACTGTAGCATTATTGAGGTTCGTAGCAAGTCTCACTTCATTACTTACAGCATCATTTTGAGATTTTTAGCAACTCTTACCACATCACTGGAGCATCATTTTGACGTTCGTAGCAACTCTCACTACATCACTGTAGCATAATTTTGAGGTTTTAGCAACCTAATACATTACTGTAGCATCATTTTGAGGATCGTAGCAACTCTCTCTACATCACTGTTGCATCATTTGAGATTTTAAGCAACTCTCACTACATCACTGTAGCATCATTTGGAGGATAGTAGCAACTCTCACCACATCACTGGAGCATCATTTTGAGGTTCGTAGCAACTCTCACTATATCACTTTAGCATCATTTTGAGATTTTTAGCAACTCTCACCACATTACTGTCAGCATCATTTTGAGGTCTTTCGCAAGTCTTACCACATCACTGTCGCATCATTTTGAGATTTTAAGAAACTCTCACCACATCACTGTAGAATCATTTTGAGGTTTTAAGCAACTCTTACTGCATCACTGGAGCATCATTTTCAGGTCCGTAGCAACTCTCACTACATCACTGTAGCATCATTTTGATGTTTTAAGCAACTCTCACCACATTACTGTTGCATCATTTTGAGCTTCGTAGCAACTCTCACTACATTACTGTAGCATCATTTTGAGGTTCGTGGCAACTCTCACTACATCCTGTAGCATCATTTTGAGGATTTTAGCAACTCTCCCCCCATCACTTTCACATCATTTTTAGATTTTTAGTAACTCCTACTACATTACTGTAGCATCATTTTGAGGTTCGTAGCAACTCTCACTACATCACTGGAGCATCATTTTGAGGTTCGTAGCAACTCTCACTACATTACTGACAGCATCATTTGAGGTTTTGAGCAACTCTCATCACATCACTTTCGCATCATTATGAGATTTTTAGCAATTCTCACCACATCACTGTAGCATCATTTTGAGGATAGTAGCAAATCTCACTTCATGACTGTCAGCATCATTTTGAGGTTCGTAGCAACTCTGACTACATCACTGGAGCATCATTTTGAGTTTTTTGAAACTATTACCACATCACTGTCACATCATTTTGAGATTTTAAGCAACTCTCACTACATCATTGTAGCATCATTTGAAGGATAGTAGCAACTCTCACCACATCACTGTCGCATCATTTTGAGATTAGTAGCAACTCTCACTACATGACTGTCAGCATCATTTTAAGGTTTTAAGCAACTCTTACTGCATCACTTTAGCATCATTTTGAGATTAGTAGCAACTCTCACCCCATCACTGTGGCATCATTTCTTAGGTTAGTAGCAACTCTCATTGCATCACTGTCAGCATCATTTTGAGGTTTTTAGCAACTCTCACTACATGACTGTAGCATCATTTTTTAGGTTAGTAGCAACTCTCACCACATCACTGTGGCATCATTTTAAGGTTTTAAGCAACTCTAACTGCATCATTGGAGCATCACTTTGAGGTTTTTAGTCAACCTAATACATTACTGTAGCATCATTTTGAGGATCGTAGCAACTCTCACTCCATCACTGTAGCATCATTTTGAGGTTTTTAGCAACCTAATACATTACTGTAGCATCATTTTGAGGATCGTAGCAACTCTCACTACATCACTGTAGAATCATTTTGAGGTTCGTAGCAACTCTCACCACATTACTGTAGCATCATTTTGAGGTTCGTAGCAACTCTCACCACATCACTGTAGCATCATTTCTTAAGTAAGTAGCCACTCTCATTACATCACTTTGGCATGATTTTGAAATTACTATCAACTCTCACCACATCACTGTAGCATCATTTTGATGTCATGAGCAACTCTTACTACATCACTGTAGCATCATTTTGAGGTTTTTAGCAACTCTCATTACATCACTTTAGCATCATTTTGACATTAGTTGCAACTCTCACTACAACACTGTAGCATCATTTCTTAGGTTCGTAGCATCTCTCATTACATCACTTGATTATCATTTCTTATGTGAGAAGAAACTCTCACTACATCACTGTAGCTTTATTTTCAGTTAAGAAGAAACTCTCACTACATCACTGTAGCTTTATTTTCAGTTAAGAAGAAACTCTCACTACATTACTGTAGCTTTATTTTCAGTTAAGAAGAAACTCTCACTACATTACTGTAAGCATCAATTTGAGGATAGTGTCAACTCTTACTTCATCACTGCATCATTTTGAGGTTCGTAGCAACTCTCACTCCATGACTTTAGCATCAATTTTTAGGTTTTAAGCAACTCTCACTACATTACTGTCAGCATCATTTTGAGCATCCTAGTAACTCTCACTACATCACTGTCGCATCATTTCTTAGGTTCGGAGCAACTCTCATTACATCACTTTAGCATCATTTTTAAATTAGTAGCAACTGTCATTACATCACTTGAGCATCATTTTGAGGTTCGTAGAACTCTCACCACATCAGTGTAACATCATTTTGAGGTTAGTAGCAACTCTCACTACATCACTGAAGAATCATTTTGAGAATAGTTGAAACTCTCACTACATCACTGTAGCCTTATTTTGAGTTTAGCAGAAACTCTCACTACATTACTGTCAGCATCATTTTGAGGTTTTTAGCAACTCTCACCACATCACTGGAGCATCATTTCTTAGGGTAGTAGCAACTCTTACTACATCACTGAAGCATCATTTTGAGGATAGTAGTAACTCTTACTACACCACTGTCGAATCATTTAAAGGTTCGTAGCAATTCTCACTACATTACTGTCAGCATCATTTTGAGGTTCGTAGAACTCTCACCACATCACTGTAGCATCCTTTCTTAGGTTAGTAGCAAGTCTCATTACATCACTTCAGCATCATTTTGAGGTTCGTAGCAACTCTCATGACATCACTATCAGCATCATTTTGAGGTTAGTCGCAACTCTCACTACATTATTGTGGCATCATTTTGAGGTTTTTCGCAACTCTCACTACATCACTGTAGCATCATTTGAGCATCGTAGCAACTCTCACGACATTACTGTTGCATCATCTTGCGGTTTTTAGCAACTCTCACCACATCACTGCAGCATCATTTCTTAGGTTTTTAGCAACTCTCACTACATCACTGTAGCATCATTTTTAGGTGAGTTGCAACTCTCAATACATTACTGTAATCATCATTTTGAGGTTTTTAGCAACTCTCACCACATCACAGTGGCATCATTTCTTAGGTTAGTAGCAACTCTCATTACATCACTGTCAGCATCATTTTGAGATTAGTAGCAACTCTCACTACATCACTGTAGCATCATTTTGAGGATTTCTGAAACTCCCACTTCATGAGTGTCAGCATCATTTTGAGATTAGTAGCAACTCTCACTACATCACTGTAGCATCAGTTTGAGGTTTTTAGCAACCCTCACTATATCACTATCAGCATCATTTTGAGGTTGGTAGCAACTCTCACTACATCACTGTAGCATTATTTTGAGTTAACAGAAACTCACACTACATTACTGTCAGTATCATTTTTAGGTTTTTAGCAACTCTCACTAAATGACTTTAGCATCATTTTGAGGTTCGTAGCAGCTCTCATGACATCACTTTGGCATCATTTTGAGGTTTGTAGCAACTCTCACTGCATTACTGTAGCTTTATTTTGAGTTAAGCAGAAACTGTCACTACACTACTGTCAGTGTCATTTTTAGGGTTTTAGCAACTCTCACTACATCACTGTAGCATTATTTTGAGATAAGTAGCAACTCTCACTACATCACTGAAGCATCATTTTGAGATTTTTAGCAACTCTCACCACATCACTGTAGCATCATTCATAGATTTTAAGCAACTCTCACTACATAACTGTAGCATCATTTTGAGGATAGTAGCAACTCTCACTACATCACTGTAGCATCATTTGGAGGATAGTAGCAACTCTCACTACATCACTGTAGCATCATTTGGAGGATAGTAGCAACTCTCACCACATCACTGTAGCATCATTTTGAGGTTTTTAGCAACTCTCACTACATTACTGTAGCATCATTTTGAGGTTTTTCGCAACTCTCACCACATCACTGTAGCATCATTTTGAGGTTCGTAGCAACTCTCACTACATTACTGTTAGCATCATTTTGAGGTTCGTAGCAACTCTCACTACATTACTGTAGCATCATTTTGAGGTTCGTAGCAACTCTCACCACATCACTGTAGCATCATTTTGAGGTTCGTAGCAACTCTCACTACATTACTGACAGCATCATTTTGAGGTTTTTAGCAATTCTCACTACATTGCTGTAGCATCATTTTGAGGTTTTAAGTAACTCTCACTACATTGCTGTAGCATCATTTTGAGGTTTTTAGCAACTCTCACCACATCACTGAAGAATCATTTTGAGATTTTTAGCAACTCTTACTATTTCACTGTAGCATCATTTTGAGGAAAGTAGCAACTCTCACTTCATGACTGTCAGCATCATTTTAAGGTTTGAAGCAACTCTCACTACATCACTGGAGCATCATTTTGAGGTTTTTAGCAACTCTCACAACATCACTGAAGCATCATTTTGAGATTTTTAGCAACTCTTACGATATCACTGTAGCATCATTTTGAGCTTCGTAGCAACTCTCACGACATCACTGTAGCATCATTTTGAGGTTTTAAGCAACTCTCACTAAATCACTGTTGCATCATTTCTTAGGTTTGTAGCAATTCTTTTTACATCACTGGAGCATCATGTCTTAGATTAGTAGCAACTCTCACTACATTACTGGAGCATCATATTGAGGTTCGTAGTGTCACGTCCCCATGGTCACGGGCATGGGGGCGTTGCATTATTTTTGACTTCCTTCCCTTCTCAGGTTCGAGCTTCATGGGGCGGAGCTGCTGACTAATTGGGAGCACCTGGGCCCGGCGTCTCCCAGCTATAAAGCAGGCGATCAACCTGGCCGGTTGTCTCTCGCTCACTCCTCCTGGCCCACGTCGGAGCGATGGTTGTGTTTCTTGAGTTATGTCTTGTTTAGTTCTCTGCATCCATCACACCGCACACATACACCCCCTGTACACTCATGCACACACTCGCACTCACCACTGACACTACTGATAACCACACTCCACTGTACGTTATGGTTTGCCTTGTGTTGATTTTGCGTTACTAATAATAAATTATTAGTTGTGTTTCACGTTTAGTCTGCGTCTCCCTCCTTCGATGTCACGATTTCTGAGCCGGGTCGTGACAGAAGCAACTCTCACCACATCACTGTCGCATTATTTTGAGATTTTAAGCAACTCTCAGTACATCACTGGAGCATCATTTTGAGGTTCATCGAAACTCTCACTACATAACTGTAGCATCATTTGGAGGATAGTAGCAACTCTCACTACATGACTGTCAGCATCATTTTAAGGTTTTAAGCAACTCTCAGTACATCACTGGAGCATCATTTTGAGGTTCATCGAAACTCTCACTACATCACTGTAGCATCATTTTGAGGATAGTAGCAACTCTCACCACATCACTTTCGCATCATTTATTAGGTTAGAAGCAACTCTCATGACATCACTTTCGCATCTTTTTGAAATTAGTAGATACTCTCATTACATCACTGTCAGCATCATTTTGAGTTCATTATTATCATTGAGGTTATTCGAATCTTTCACTGCATTACTGTTAGCATTATTTTGATTTCATTAGCAATTCTTACGACATCTCTGTCGCATTATTTTGAGGTTATTAGCAACTCTTCCTACATCCCTGTAGCATTGTTTTTGAGGTCGTTAGCAACTCTTCCTACATCACTGTAGCATTTTTTGAGGTTATTCGCAAATCTTACGACATCACTCTCAGCATCATTTTGAGATCATTAGTAACTTTAATTACATCACTGTAGCATCGTTTTGAGGTTCGTAGCAAATATTACTACAAGACTGTCAGCATCACTTTGAGGTTATTCGAAACTTTCACTACATTACTGTCAGCATCACTTTCAGTTTGTTAGCAATCCTTAGAACATCACGGTAGCATCATTTTGAGGTTCGTCACAACTATTACTACAATAATGTCAGTATTATTTTGAGTTTATTAACAATTCTTACGACATCAGTTTCGCATTATTTTGAGTTTTTTAGCAACTCTTACTAGATTACCGTCAGCATCATTTTGAGTTCATTAGCAATTCTTACAACATCACTGTCGCATCATTTTGAGTTCATTAGCAATTCTTACGACATCACTGTCGCATCATTTTGAGGTTATTAGCAACTATTACTACATTACTGTCAGCATCACTGAGTTTATTAGCATCTATCACCACGTGACTGTTAGCATCGTTTTGAGTTCAATAGCAATTCTTACGACATCACTGTCATCATCATTTTTAGGTTACTCGCAGCTCTAACCACATGACTGTCAGCATCACTTTGAGGTTATTCGAAACTTTCACTACATTACTGTTAGTATCATTTTGAGTTTATTAGCAATTCTTACGACATCACAGTAGCATTATTTTGAGTTTCGTAGCAACTCTTACTACATGACTGTCAGCATCACTTTGAGGTTATTCGAAACACTTACTACATTGCTGTAAGCATCACTGAGTTGATTAGCAACTATCACTACATTACAGTTAGCATCATTTTAAGTTCATTAGCAATTCTTCCGACATCACTTTCAGCATCATTTTGAGGTTATTACCAATTCTTCTGACATCACTGTCGCATTATTTTGAGGTTGTTAGCAACTCTTACTACATTACTGT
This sequence comes from Aulostomus chinensis, assembly GCF_037954235.1. NCBI lineage: Eukaryota > Metazoa > Chordata > Actinopteri > Syngnathiformes > Aulostomidae > Aulostomus > Aulostomus chinensis. The sequence continues at coordinate 32,425,464 of NC_141320.1, read as the reverse complement.
TGCATTATTTTAAGCAACTCTTTCTAACTGACTGTCAGCATCACTTTGAGGTTGTTCGAAACACTGACTACATTACTTTAAGCATCACTGAGTTAATTAGCAACTATCACTACATTACTGTTAACATCATTTTGAGTTCATTAGCAATTCTTCCGACATCACTGTCGCAATATTTTGAGGTTCGTAGCAACTTTTACTACATTACTATCAGCATCACTTTTAGGTTATTCAAAACTTTCACTCCATTACTGTTAGCATCATTTTGAGTTCATTAGCAATTCTTACTACATCACTGTCGCATCATTTTGAGATCATTAGCAATTCTTCCGACATCACTATCGCATTATTTTGAGGTTCGTAGCAACTCTTTCTACTTTACTGTTGCATTATTTTGACGTTATTAGCAGCTCTCACTACATTACTGTCAGAATCATTTTGAGGTTATTAGCAGCTCTCACTAGATTACTGTCAGCATCATTTTGAGTTCATTAGCAATTCTTACTACATTACTGTTGCATTATTTTGAGGTTAGTAGCAACTCTTACTACATGACTGTCAGCATCACTTTGAGGTTGTTTGAAACACTTACTACATTACTGTAAGCATCACTGAGTTTATTAGCAACTATCACTACATTACTGTTAGCATCATTTTGAGTTTATTAGCAATTCTTACGACATCACTGTATTATCAATTTGAGGTTAGTTTCAACTTTTCCAAAATTACCGTCAGCATCATTTTGAGTTCATTAGCAATTCTTCCGACATCACTGTCGCATTATTTTGAGATTATTAGCAATTCTTCCGACATCATTGTCGCATTATTTTGAAGTTCATAGAAACTCTTACTACATGACTGTCAGCATTACTTTGAGGTTATTCGAAACTTTCACAACATTACTTTTAGCATCATTTTGAGTTCATTAGCAATTCTAATGCGGCTCGAGGCCACGCTGGTTCACCGAGCGACAAGGTGAGCCTTGAAAACGGCATCGGCCGAGCTTCCCGGGCTTTGGATACCCTGGTGAATTCCCCAAATGTGGGAGTCTCAACTGCATAATTTCTGACAGTGGGGGACTGCGTCCGCGCTCTCCCCTGTGATCGTGTGAAAAAAGGAAAGAAAGAAAGAAAGGCCGACCACGGCGGCAACAACAACAACGGTGACCGCCTGTCCCGGCCAGTTGGCGGTCTCCTCTTGTGCTGGCATGCCTGAGGAGACCGTGGAGGACGTAGCCTCGATGAGCTCCCAGTGTCTCTCACACCTTCCAGCCCTAAATGAAGAGGGCAGGGTTTCTGCCACATTTAGTTGAGGGTCATGGTATCTGACAAGCCCTGAGCTCAGGACAATACATCCACGGCTCGTCTTCGCAGTAAGTGGAATGATACCAGAGAATTCATGCGTGGGAGGAGATCAACTTGGAAAACCCCGACTCCAGGATGAGTCGCTGGCTTGTGGCTTTGAACACCGCTTTGTTTTTCTTTGAGTCGCCCCACTAGCATAGCAGGGTGAAGGCACCGATTGCCTTTGCTTTGGATAGCAGTGGGGACAACCAGTGTGCCAGATGTAGTGTTTATGGCACTGCATTTTGTGTCGCCACCCAAAATGTTGCAGTTCCTGCCCACAGCCGCGGCCGGGATTGGCTGTACCGGGGGTGCTGGCTCTCACGTCGGGTGGCTGACAGGCATCGCTTCTCGGCCTTTTGGCTAAGATAAAAAGTAGTATCTGTTCTTATCAGTTTAATATCTGGTACGTTCCCTATCCGGGAACCATATATTAAATTGCTTTTTGGAACAGGGAGGTGGATCGGGAGCTTGTTCCGTCCTTTCCACGCATCAACCTGGTATTGCAGTGTTTCCAGGAGTGGTGCAATGCCCCGCATTTCTCGTCGGAAATAAAACAAGCCTCCGCCAGGCACTCGCTCACCTGCTCCACCCAAAGCCGGACCAGGGTTCTCCTCCTGCACTGCAGCTTTTCCTCAGCTTGCGGCCGCAATGGCCTTCCAGGAACAGTGCGGGCCCCTCCCCTTTTGTCAGGAGCAAATCCCGTGCTCTTCAGGCCAACTCTCGAGTGCTGCACATGAGGCCGGGGCTGGATTTCCGCCCGCGCTGCCGCTGGGCGTCAAGTTGTGGCTCCGTTTGCACTCCAGATAAGGATGGAGGTCCGCTGACGGCACTGCTCTCGGAGCCTTTCCCAAAAGGCTTTGGAATGCACTCTGAAAGACCTGAACCTTCAATGTGCCTGAGCTTCCCGGGCTTGGGATATCCGACATCCGGCATCGTTGTGAGAAACAAAGGGGGCTGCGCACGCGGCAGATTGGCACAAGGTAGGAAAGATCAGGCGCTGTGTCGGCCTCCCTGCCTGTCAGTCAGAAGGCTGTGTCCCTGGAGCTCATGTCTGTTCCTAAGCTCAGCGAGTCATACTTACCTGGCAGGGGAGATACCATGATCAGCAAGGTGGTTCTCCCCGGGTGAGGCTCAGCCATTGCACTGGGGCTGTGCTGACCCTGGTGAATTCCCCAAATGTGGGAATCTCGACTGCATAATTTCTGACAGTGGGGGACTGCGTCCGCGCTCTCCCCTGTGATCGTGTGAAAAAAGGAAAGAAAGAAAGAAAGGCCGACCACGGCGGCAACAACAACAACGGTGACCGCCTGTCCCGGCCAGTTGGCGGTCTCCTCTTGTGCTGGCCAGCCTGAGGAGACCGCGGAGGACGTAGCCTCGATGAGCTCCCAGTATCTCTCACACCTTCCAGCCCTGAATGAAGAGGGCAGGGTTTCTGCCACATTTAGTTGAGGGTCATGGTATCTGACAAGCCCTGAGCTCAGGACAATACATCCACGGCTCGTCTTCGCAGTAAGTGGAATGATACCAGAGAATTCATGCGTGGGAGGAGATCAACTTGGAAAACCCCGACTCCAGGATGAGTCGCTGGCTTGTGGCTTTGAACACCGCTTTGTTTTTCTTTGAGTCGCCCCACTAGCATAGCAGGGTGAAGGCACCGATTGCCTTTGCTTTGGATAGCAGTGGGGACAACCAGTGTGCCAGATGTAGTATTTATGGCACTGCATTTTGTGTCGCCACCCAAAATGTTGCAGTTCCTGCCCACAGCCGCGGCCGGGATTGGCTGTACCGGGGGTGCTGGCTCTCACGTCGGGTGGCTGACAGGCATCGCTTCTCGGCCTTTTGGCTGAGATCAAGTGTAGTATCTGTTCTTATCAGTATAATATCTGGTACGTTCCCTATCCGGGAACCATATATTAAAATGCTTTTTGGAACAGGGAGATGGCTCGGGAGCTTGCTCCGTCCTTTCCACGCATCAACCTGGTATTGCAGTGTTTCCAGGAGTGGTGCAATGCCCCGCATTTCTCGTCGGAAATAAAACAAGCCTCCGCCAGGCACTCGCTCACCTGCTCCACCCAAAGCCGGACCAGGGTTCTCCTCCTGCATTGCAGCTTTTCCTCAGCCTGCGGCCGCAATGGCCTTCCAGGAACAGTGCGGGCTCCTCCCCTTTTGTCAGGAGCAAATCCCGTGCTCTTCAGGCCAACTCTCGAGTGCTGCACATGAGGCCGGGGCTGGATTTCCGCCCGCGCTGCCGCTGGGCGTCAAGTTGTGGCTCCGTTTGCACTCCAGATAAGGATGGAGGTCCGCTGACGGCACTGCTCTCGGAGCCTTTCCCAAAAGGCTTTGGAATGCACTCTGAAAGACCTGAACCTTCAATGTGCCTGTTTTGCCCAGAGATGGGTTGTGAACTTGATGTTGAAATGTGAAACCCCAGCTTGCTGCCTTCAGTCTTTCGGAATTGGGCCGCTTGCGTTGACAGCTCTCATGGTCGCGACGCTCCATCCAAGGGTGAAAGCGGACGGAGATTGTTTTTTTTACTGCGGGGCACGATGCGTGCGGTTAGAGGCCACGCTGGTGCCCCCAGCGAGAAGGTGAGCCTTGAAAACGGCATCGGTCGAGCTTCCCGGGCTTGGGATATCCGACATCCGACATCGTTGTGAGAAACAAAGGGGGCTGCGCACGCGGCAGATTGGCACAAGGTAGGAAAGATCAGGCGCTGTGTCGGCCTCCCTGCCTGTCAGTCAGAAGGCTGTGTCCCTGGAGCTCATGTCTGTTCCTAAGCTCAGCGAGTCATACTTACCTGGCAGGGGAGATACCATGATCAGCAAGGTGGTTCTCCCCGGGTGAGGCTCAGCCATTGCACTGGGGCTGTGCTGACCCTGGTGAATTCCCCAAATGTGGGAATCTCAACTGCATAATTTCTGACAGTGGGGGACTGCGTCCGCGCTCTCCCCTGTGATCGTGTGAAAAAAGGAAAGAAAGAAAGAAAGGCCGACCACGGCGGCAACAACAACAACGGTGACCGCCTGTCCCGGCCAGTTGGCGGTCTCCTCTTGTGCTGGCATGCCTGAGGAGACCGTGGAGGACGTAGCCTCGATGAGCTCCCAGTGTCTCTCACACCTTCCAGCCCTAAATGAAGAGGGCAGGGTTTCTGCCACATTTAGTTGAGGGTCATGGTAGCTGACAAGCCCTGGGCTCAGGACAATACATCCACGGCTCGTCTTCGCAGTAAGTGGAAGGATACCAGAGAGAATTCATGCGTGGGAGGAGATCAACTTGGAAAACCCCGACTCTCAATTCTGACGACATCACTGTCGCATCATTTTGAGATCATTAGCAATTCTTCTTACATCACTGTCGCATTATTTTTAGTTTCATAGCAACTCTTACTACATTACTGTGTCATTATTTTAAGGTTTTTAGCAACTCTTCATAAATTACTGTCAGCATCACTTTGAGTTTATTAGCAACTATCACTACATTACTGTCAGCATCATTTTGAGTTCATTAGCAATTCTTACTACATCACTGTCGCATCATTTTGAGATCATTAGCAATTCTTCTTACATCACTGTTGCATTATTTTTAGTTTCATAGCAACTCTTACTACATTACTGTGTCATTATTTTAAGGTTTTTAGCAACTCTTCATAAATTACTGTCAGCATCACTTTGAGTTTATTAGCAACTATCACTACATTACTGTCAGCATCATTCTTGAATTCATTAGCAATTCTTCCGGCATCACTGTAGCATAATTTTGAGATCATTAGCAAGTCTTACTACATCACTGTCACATCATGTTGATATCATTAGCAATTCTTACGACATCACCGTAGTATTATTTTGAGGTTCGTAGCAACTCTTACTACATGACTGTCAGCATCACTTTGAGTTCATTAACAATTCTTCCGACATCACTGTAGCATTATTTTGAGGTTATTAGCAACTCTGACTACATTACTCTCCACATCATTTTTAGGTTACTCGCAACTCTAACCAGGTGACTGTCAGCAACACTTTGAGGTTATTCGAAACTTTCACTACATCACTGTCGCATCATTTTGAGATCATTAGCAATTCTTCTGACATCACTGTCGCATTATTTTGAGGTTCGTAGCAACTCTTACTGCATGACTGTCAGCATCACTTTGAGGTTATTCGAAACTTTCACTACATTACAGTTAGCATCATTTTGAGTTCCTTAGCAGTTCTTCCGACATCACTGTCGCATTATTTTGAGGTTCGTAGCAACTCTTACTACATGACTGTCAGCATCACTTTGAGGTAGTTCGAAACACTTACGACATTACTGTAAGCATCACTGAGTTTATTAGCAACTATCGCTACATTACTGTTGGCATTATTTTGAGTTCATTAGCAATTCTTACTACATGACCGTCACATCATTTTGATATCATTAGCAATTCTTACAACATCACTGTAGCATCATTTTGAGATCATTAGCAATTCTTCCGACATCGCTGTCGCATTATTTTGAGTTTTGTAGCAACTCTTACTATATGACTGTCAGCATCACTTTGAGGCCATTCGAAACTTTCATTCCATTACAGTTAGCATCATTTTGAGTTCATTAGCAATTCTTGCTACATCACTGTCGCATCATTTTGAGACCATTAGCAATTCTTCCAACATCACTGTCGCATTATTTTGAGGTTCGAAGCAACTCTGACTACATGACTGTCAGCATCATTTTGAGTTTATTAGCAATTCTTATGACAACAGTGTAGCATCATTTTAACGTTAGTTTCAACTCTTCCTACATTACCGTCAGCATCATTTTTAGTTTTTTAGCATCTCTTACTACATCACTGTAGCATCATTTTGAGTTCATTAGCAACTCTTCCGACGTCACTGTCGCATTATTTTGAGTTTAGTAGCAACTCTTACTACATGACTGTCAGCGTCATTTTGAGGGAGTTTGAAACTCTTACTACATTATTGTAAGTATCACTGAGTTTATTAGCAACTATCACTACGTTACTGTTAGCATCATTTTGAGTTCTTTAGAAATTCTTCTGAAATCACTGTCGCATTATTTTGAGGTTATTAGCAACTCTTAATACATTACTGTCCGCATCACTTTGAGGTTATTCGAAACTTTCACTACATTACTGTTAGCATCATTTTGAATTTATTAGCAGCTCTTACTAGATTACCGTCGCATCATTTTGAGATCATGAGCAATTCTTCCGACATCACAGTCGCATTATTTTGTGGTTTTTAGCAACTCTTACTACATGACTGTAAGCATCACTGAGTTTATTAGCAACTATCAATACATTACTGTTTGCATCGTTTTGAGTTTATTAGCAATTCTTACGACATCACTGTCGCATCATTTTAGATCATTAGCAATTCTTCTGAAATCACTGTCGCATTACTTTGAGGTTCGAAGCAACTCTTACTACATTACTGTCAGCATCACTTTGAGGTTAATCGAAACTCTAACCACATGACTGTCAGCATCACTTAGTTTATTAGCAACTATCACTACATTACTGTTAGCATCATTTTGAGTTCATTAGCAATGTGGGGCTTTGATTGGGAATTGTAAGAAAAATCCCTGAATGAACAACACAAACACAGACTGTGTCTGAAATTCCACACCTGCACCCGAAACCAGTGTGGAATCAATTGTATCCACTATCCATACTGATTCTGGAGAAATTTCTTTGTGTGTTTTGATGGACGCGAGCCAAGCAGAAATTTCCCACAATGCAATAGGGCGGCGTTTGGTCAGTGTTGAGCAGGCGTCAGTCTGACAATGATGTCATATTATTGTGTCATCACTTGACCAGACCCAAAAGTAGGCTCAGGTATCAGTTTCTTCTCAATGCTAATGTCTGCTAGCTTAGTCTGCTACTTTGATGGCTCTGCCTGCTCAAAGGTCCAGACCCCTGGATGTGGTGGTTCCTACCTGAATGTAGATTCTGTCAGCTCATGTTGTTAAATCAACTCACCAGGAACACCAGTAGATTTCAATGGACTGACAATGAGTCTCATTGAATGGGTGTCTTGTCCAATGAGAAACAATCAGTCTCAGGTTGAAGCTCATCAATGAGGTCTTGTGGATCAATGGCTTGCATGAATGAATGAGTTGGAAGACTTCTTGGAAATTAAAGAGGATTTAATACAATTAAGAAAACACTTAAGACAGAGTGATAATTCCAGCAGAGTAATTAAGGCCCATATTGAGTAGCAGGTATGAATTAGCCTGGATTTATCTGAGCTTCAAGTAGACGGCTAAGAGGCAGGTGGAAAGGTGTGTAGGATGAACGATGGTGACCTCCAACCAAATGAAGAGGACTGAGTGGAGGCTGACCAGCTCTACGGAGTCAGGCGGAGTTTGGCAGCGAGACAGGAGTCCAGGCCTGAATCGGTGAAAACCAACGTAACCGGCTTACGTTCTCAGCTGGATTCTCCCATCGATGTACGACGCCTCTCCAACGAACTGGTGGGAGGACGGCCTCCAAAGCCTCCACCTCGTCGACCGTGGCTCTCGCTGAGATTCGCTCGATGAAGAAGGGAAGCGCGTTGATTGGCTACCCTCTGGTCTCAGGCTGCTGGCTGCCTGGACTAAGCTGCTCTTCTCCAACACAAAGGTGGCTTCTCTCTCTTCAAGGCTCACAGGAGGTCAAGAGTGTAGCGACCGTGAGCCGAGATCGATGATGAATTACAAAAATAGAAAATCAAAAAATAAATTAGAGGAATAGAAAAAGGGGGGGGGGGGCGGACCAGCTGCTCTAGGAGCTCACACACAAAGGGCAGAAACAAGAAGCACTGAAGAGAGCGCCAGCAGTGGATGGTGCCACCACTGTTACAGTAAACTGGTCCGCCTCAGAGCAGTGACCTTTGACCTGTGAGGGGTTGTTGGCCAATCAGCACACTTTGCTGTCTTCAGTCCTTCTCAGATATCAACAAATGAAGCTGGTTGAACAGACAGCAATCATCATCACTCAGAGACATCACCTGGAGAGGAAGACTGCTCCGAGTTCTGACAATGACAGTGAAGAGGCAAGGAGAGCTGGACAACCACAGACAGTGAAACATTCGGAACATCATGTTGATGCACGTGTGTGTGTGTGTGTGTGTGTGTGTGTGTGTGTGTGTGTGTGTGTGTGTGTGTCAGAATCGGAATCAGAATCTTTTATTTTCGTTGTAGGGGGGGGGGTACAGTGACAATAGTTAGAGCGCTCTTCCAGAGCCACCGTGCACCACAGAATGCAGATACAAAGAAAAGATAGAAAAGATAAAAGCAAGATAAAAGACACTGTTAGAACAGAAAGATCCATCAACCCACCAACCAGAGGTGTGTCTGGTACAGATGTGGAATTATTGGCTCACACAATGTTGAGGACACTGGAAGAAGACAAACAAAAAAGGCTGGTGTGATCCAGACCTTCATCAAAAATGGTCCTGGAGAACTGTTCAATGTGTCAGCACTTCTGTCCATTGTCTTCTGCTTATCCTGTTCAGGGTCATGAGGGGGTGGAGCCTATCCCAGCAGCTTTTGGGCGACAGGCCGTGTTCACCCTGGACAGGTCACCAGTCCATCACAGGGCCAACACATCCACAGACAAACATTCCAAGCCAGACTCAGGAGGATCTCTCCACCCTACAGACTGTAAAGGAACCATCAAAGATGGCAGTTGGAGTTCTGTGGATCTGTGCTGGATTCCTCGTCCTCACGGACCAGAAGTCTGTCTGAAATACTGCACTGATTGATGATCTTTTCATGAATCTGGAAAAGCTTCTAAAATGAAAGGAAAACAATCCTATCTTCTTCATGTCTCAAGCCAAATCAAACCAAGAGTTCTTTTATCATATTTTTTTAACCGGACGTCTGCTTTGACTGGTTGGTTGTTGAAAGAGAGCAGGACAGGACAGACAGCAGAAGACAAATATAGAGAAGGAAAGACAAAAGACAGAGAGAAAGGAGGGAGAGAATGACAAAAAGATGGGAACAAGATGAGGGTGAAAGACAAGCAGAGAGAAAGACAGAGGGACAGGGGGATGGAAGACAGACACACAACCAACAACAGCAGCAGCAGCAATAATAGCAAACTAGCTGCCAATGATAACGTCTCCTGGTCGCTGAAGCAATCAACTTCATAATAGGAGGATTGAAGAGCCAGGAAATAAAATATTAGCACAATACTGATGTGAATGTTCGTGCAATACTGAGAACACTGATATGTAGACGACTAGTAGGGGCGGCACGGTGGTGCAAGAAGACAAACAAAAAAGGCTGGTGTGATCCAGACCTTCAGAAGTGGACGTAAGAGTAGCAGAGGAAATAGTCTCTGAGAATCCAGCTTGAAGCCACACCCTCCTGGTTCTTCAAAAACCCAAACAGAGACCATCAGTCTCCCTCAAATCCTGTACCTGTTCAGTGTTGCTGTTCCATTTTGCAGCAGCAGGGGTCGCTGTGATACCAGGTTCAGTTCAAGATTCCCAACTCCAGCTCATGTTGGTGACCTCAGTGGCAGGGCTTATACAAAAAGAGTCAACACGTTCATTTGTATAACAGAAAATTTCAATGATGTGGTGGCATTTTCTTTTTTTGTGCTGTCTGATTTTCTAAATATCAGGTTTAGATCCTCAAATTAACACTGGGACACCAAAAGAGAACACAGTAATTCTCCAGTGCTCTGGTGTTGTTGTGTTCTTCTCAGCTCCATCATGAAGACCTGCTGGCACTGGGCGCTGGTGGAAGTTTGCAGCTCTCACTGGAAAGTCCTGAGGCTCCTCCCACTCTGAAGCAGGCAGTTGCTCCCAGCCAGCCCTCACTTTCACGCACTAGGAGTGAAGAACAAAATCAGAATCAAGAACCATCACTCTTTCATTGGGGCTCCTTTCTCCTTGTTCTGATCCAGAAATTCAACAGCTTCTATCATTAATTTGACAGGAAATGTTGATGACACACTGGGATTTTTGTTCTCCTGCTGTCACTGTCAAGTGCAGCTTAACATGAGAGGTAGCAGGATCATTCATGTGTTCATGTTTCCAGCAGACAAGGAGGAAACCTGGGAGGACTTCAGTGACTTTGATCACTGGTTCTCACTTCATCTTCTCAGTGTAAAGTTTAAAGCGAGCTGGCCAGGAGCTGAACCTAGAATCTTCTGATCCAAAGTCAGACGCATTGTCCATTGCGCCACCAGCCCTACAGAGGGGAGGGGCTTCAACAAACTCCTCATCATTTCCACCTCCAGGAGTGAAGCCTCCCAGGACCCAAGAGGCTCCAACTGGCAGAGCTCTCACTCATTTCTCCACCACCTCGCTAACCTGAGCTGGAGCATCTGAGAACCAAACAGTGACCCCCTTCATTCCAGAGCCCCCACCACTTTAACCACAGCCGGCCGGCCTCCTCCACACTGCTACTAAAAATGAAGACTGAAGCGTCTCATCCAGAGATCTGTGACAGGCGTCTGCTGTGGAGGGTCAATCTGTCCGTCCACATTCAGATCATCGATGCAGCGACTCTGCTAGGATCAAACTACTCAGGATGAAACAGACCAATGTTGACATCAAGTAGCAACTCAGCAGCTGATCAACAGAGTCCTCAGCACCAGTAGAGCCTGGTCCTGGTCCCTGGGGGGCTCCAACCACCAGCCTCTCTGTTAACAGCCGAGCGCCACAGAGACTCACATTCACACTCACATTCATACCTACAGTCAATTTAGAGTATCAATCGACCTCGTCCCACATTACATGTCTTTGGACGGTGGGAGGAAGCCGGAGTACCAGAGAGAACCCACACATGGACGGGGAGGCAAGGCAATTTTCTTTGTAGAGCCCGTTTTCACAAACAGTTTGTCTCAAAGGGCTTCACATGGCATCATAACAACATCCTCTGCCCTTAGACCCTCACATCGACTGAGGAAAAACTCCATAGAAAACCCTTTTAACAGGGAAAAATCTGAGAAACCTCAGGGTGAGCAACAGAGGAGGGATCCCTCACCCAGGACAGACAGACGTGCAGTAGATGTTGTTACAGACAAGAAAACAGTTTACAATGCAGAATGTGGGGAAACATGGAAATGTTAATAACAGCTGAAGAAGGAAGCTTCTGGTAGGGGAGGCAGGGAGAGCCATCAAGCCAGCTTGATGGGGGACTGGATGGTAGACTGGTTCATGGAAGGGGAGCGCAGGCCAGTGTAACAGTAGGGAATAAGAGGGGGGGGGGGCGATGCAGGCGGCGGTTGGGGCTCTGGTGGATCTGTGGAAACACAGAGAGACTAAGAGACACCAAGGCCAAACTACAAAGTGCAACAAGTAATGGTAATGACAGTTCCAAAAATGTGCAGGGAGGAGAGGAGGAGAGAGGAGAGGAGAGGAGAGGAGGGAAGGGCTCCATGTAACCTGATGTGTCCCCCAGCAGTCTAAGCCTGTAGCAGCATAGCTATCAATGGTTCAGAGCTACCTGAACCAGTCCTAACTGAAGGCTCTGTCATAGAGGAAGGTCTTAAGCCTGGACTTAAACGTAGTTCGAGTGTCTGCCTCTCTGACCCATGGAGAGAGCTGGTTCCACAGTAGAGGAGCCCGGTAACTAAAGGCTCTACCTCCCAGTCTGTTTTTATTGATACTGGGAAACACTAAAAGACCTGCATTCTGGGAGCGGAGTGCTCTGGTGGGACAGTAGGGACTAAAGAGCTCTTTCAAATAGGATGGAGCTTTATCATTGAGAGCCTTATAAGTTAGCAGAACAACTTTGAAGTCGATTCTAGATCCTACAGGAAGCCAGTGGAGAGAAGCTAAAGTGGGAGAGATGTGTTCTCTCTTCTTAACTCCCGTCAAAACCCTCGCTGCAGCGTTCTAGACCAGCTGGAGACTCTTTAGAGAGTATTTAGGACATCCTGACAGGAGAGAGTTGCAGTAGTCCAGCCTAAAAGTGATAAATGCATGCACCAGTTTTTCAGCATCACTCTGGGAAAGGATCTTCCTAATCTTAGCGATACTTCGCAGATGGAAGAAGGCGGTCCTAGTCACATGCTTTATGTGGGAGCTGAAGGAAAGGTCCTGGTCAAAAATGACTCCAAGGTTCCTTGCAGTTGTACTCGGAGTTAGGGTGATGCCATCTAGAGTAGTGATCCGATTCAAGAGTGTGTCCCTGTGGTGTTTAGGTCCAAAAATGATTACCTCAGTTTTATCTGAATTGAGCATTAAGAAGTTAGAAGACATCCAGGATTTAATGTCTTTCAGGCAGTCTTGCAGATGAGTAAGCTGGCTTGTGTCGTCTGGCTCCATCGACAAGTAAAGTTGTGTGTCATCTGCATAACAGTGGAAGTTGATCGAGTGCTTCCGGATTATGTCACCTAATGGGAGCATGTAAAGAGTGAAGAGCATCGGTCCTAAAACTGAACCCTGTGGTACACCATATGTAACTCTGCTGTACTCTGAATAGTCATTATTAACATGAACAAACTGAAACCTGTCAGATAAGTAGGACTTAAACCATTTTAGGGCAGTTCCTTTAATCCCAATGTCATGATCTAGTCTCTGTAGCAGGATGCTGTGGTCGATGGTGTCAAATGCAGCACTGAGGTCCAAAAGGACAAGCACAGAGACAAGACCTCTGTCTGAAGCTATAAGAAGATCATTAGAGACTCTGACCAGTGCTGTTTCAGTGCTATGGTGTTCCCTGAATCCAGATTGGAAGGCTTCAAAGAGCTCGTTGCTGTGCAGATGTTCATGTAGCTGCTCCAGGGCAACCTTCTCAAGGATCTTGGAGATGTAGGGGAGGTTGGATATTGGCCTATAGTTGGCTAACACATCTGGGTCAAGAGAAGGTTTTTTAAGTAAACGGTTGATGACAGCCTGTGGCACATAACCTGTGACTAAGGAAAGATTAATTTGGTTCAATATAGAAGTGTTGACTAGAGGGAAGGCATCCTTAAGGAGGCTTGTTGGGATGGGATCCAGCAGACAAGTGGCTGACTTGGAGGAACCGACTGCAGAAGTTAATTCTGGCAGGTCGATGGGGGAGAAGCTGTCCAAGTATGCACCAAGTCTGGGAGGTGCTTCTATGGGGACTGTAGTTTGTCCTCCATTACTGGCAATCTTCGTTCTAATATTCACAATCTTTTCAGTAAAGAAAGAAAGGAAGTCGTTACTGCTGAGAGTTGGGGGGATGCATGGCTCAACAGCACTATGGTTCTTGGTGAGCCTGCCCACGGTGCTGAAGAGGAACCTGGGGTTGTTCTTATTCTTTTCTATCAGGGATGAGTAGTAAGCGCTTCTGGCATTACGGAGTTCTTTTTTATATATTAATAAACTCTCCTTCCAGGCTTGGTGGACTTCCTCGTGCTGGCTGGAATGTGTCTTCCTTTCCAGTTGTCTGGTCTTCTGTTTTAAGGCACGCAGCTCTGGGCTGTACCAGGGAACTATTCTTTTCTGGTTGATAAACTTCTTCTTCAGGGGAGCTACGGCATCAAGTGTCCCAAGGAGTGCTGCTGCAGTGCTGTCCACAAGATAGTCTACCTGTGAGGGGGTGAAATCAGCATCACTGCCCAATATATTATTACAAGATGTGGCAGCAAGCTCTGCTGGAATAAGCTCCTTAAATCTAGAAACAGCGGTGTCAGATAGACATCTACTGAAGCGGGACTTTTTCCCAGGTAGGATATAATTTGTTAAAGTAAATTCAAATGTAATTAAGGAGTGATCAGACAAGACGGGGTTCTGAGGAAGAACTATGATGCGGTCAGCTTCTATTCCATAAGTGAGTACTAAATCAAGGATGTAATTAAAAGTGTGAGTGGGTTTGTTTACCCTCTGACAGAAGCCAACAGAATCAAGAAGCGACTTAAACGCAGTGGCCAGAGAATCATCATTGACGTCCACATGGATGTTAAAGTCACCCACTATCATGACTTTGTCTGAATTCAATGCCAAGTTAGACAGAAAGTCAGGGAATTCTTCTAAGAACTCAGAATCAGGTGCAGGAGGACGGTACACCACTGCAAGTAAGAGTGGTTTCTCTGCTTTCCAGTCTGGGTGGGAAAAGCTGACAATAAGGCTCTCAAATGAGTTAAGGAACTGTTAGGTCGAGGGTTAAGCACCAAATTTGACTGATAGATTGCAGCTCCTCCTCCTCCTCTACCAGTGGTGCGAGGTACATGGTAGTTAATGTAACCAGGAGGGGAAGATTCATTTAAACTAACATACTCATCTTGCTGCACCCAGGTTTCAGTGAGTGCTAATACACCAATCTGATAATTAGTAATTAAATCGTTCACTAGGAGAGACTTGGATGCAAGAGATCGAATATTAAGCAAACCACATTTAATAGTTTTACTGGGTTGGTTTGCTGGAGCAGTTGTTTTAATTCTAACTAAGTTGCTATAAGTTACTCCTCCAGATTTGGGTGCAGGCTTATAAAGCCTCAGGGCAGACACAGTTTCTATAGGCTGGGTGGGTGACAACACGAAGGAACCAGCAGAGGGGCGTGTTAAACTGCAGCTCTGCCTGCTGGTCTGAACTCTGGGTGCTTGTCAGGGATTAGTATGGCTAACAAACTGGCCTCTGTTCCTAGACAAGAGAGATGCACCATCCAAAGTAGGATGGACGCCATCTCTCCGAATCAGACCAGGCTTTCCCCAGAAGGAGCTCCAATTGTCTATGTAAGCCACGTTGTTATCTAAGCACCACCTAGACATCCAGTGATGGAATGAACGCATGCGGCTAAACATGTCGTCACTCGCTAAATTGGGCAGCGGGCCAGAGAAAATTACGGAGGCCGACATTGTTTTTGCGTAGTTGCACACCGAAGCCATGTTAACTTTAGTTAATTCCGACTGGCGAAGCCGGGTGTCATTAGCGCCGACATGTATTACAATCTTACTGTATTTAACCTTATGTTTTGCCAGCAGCTTTAGATTTGCCTCAACGTCGCCCGCTCTGGCCCCTGGGATGCACTTTATGCTCGCTGGAGTCTCTACCTTCACGTTGCGAAGAACAGAACTGCCAATGACTAATGTCGGCTTCACAGCGGGGCTGCGAGCAACAGAGCCGACATGAAGAGTTTCACTCTCAGCGGGTGTGTCGCTGAGTGGGGAAAAGCGGTTGGAAACATGAAGGGGTTGGTGGGCAAACACGGGCTTACTGCGTCTAGGTTTCCCTCGTGATGTCACCCAGCGGGACTGGCTAGTTCCCGGCTGCTCGGGAGCTGCTAGCGGTGGCTAGGCTAGGTGGCTCCACACCCGCTAAGGTGGACTGAGCAGCTCCTGAAGGTAAAGGACTAGCGCTAGCTTCCATGGTGTGGAGCCGAGTCTCTAACTCACTAAGCCTCGCCTCCAGGACTACAAACAAACTACACTTTTTACACGTACCATTATCACTAAAGGAGGCAGAGGAGTAACTAAACATCTGGCACATAGAGCAGGAGAGGGAGGGAGAGGTGGGGGGAGAGGCGGAAAGAGAGAGAGCGGCCATAGCTAGTGTGCTAAGGTGAGCTAGCGGACCTGTGGCAAATATAACAAATAGAACGAGGAATTTCAGAGCAAAGTCCTGCTAAAGAGTTAAGTGACAGAAACCTATGTATTACACCAAAACGTTGTATACAGTGGTGCTTAAAGCGATTAAGTTAGCAGTACACCTGAGGGAGGATTGAGAAAGTCGAACAACACAGCGATAGTATTACAGGCAGGAAATGACGTAACACGCTCACCGGTATCGGGTCAGCAGGCAGAGAACATGAGGAAAAACTCTGAAGAGACTGATGAACAGACGATGAGCAGGTGGAGCTACAGGTGGCAGCTTGAGCCTCTTCAGGTCTGCAGCCTCCTCCAGCAGCACCAGGATCTGGGATGAGGGGAGAAGAAGATGAGTTAGTAACATGTATGAGTACAGGAGGACAGAGAAGAGGAGAGAGAAGCCCAGTGCACCATGGGAGATCCCCCAGCAGCCTAAGCCGATAGCAGCATATCTAAGGGCCAGCCTAAGCAGCCCAACTATAAGCCTGATCAAAAAGGTTGCTCTTAAAGGTCGAGAGGGTGTCTGCATCCTGGACTGAAACTGGGAGACGGTTCCACAGGAGGGGAGCCTGATAGCTGAAGGCTCTGGCTCCATTCTACTTTTAGAACTCCAGGAACCAACAGTAACCCTGCATCCTGGGAGCGAAGGGTTCTCGCTGGATAATAGGAGACTAGGAGCTCTGTCAGGTACGAAGGAGCCTGACTGTTGAGGACTTTGATGGTAGAAGGAGAATTTTGAATTCTATTCTGAGTGTGATAGGGAGCCATGCAGAGAAGCCAGTACAGGACAGACATGGTCTCTTCTACCAGTTCTAGTCAACACGCAGGCAGCAGCATTTTGGACCAGCTGGAGAGTCTTTAGGGACCTACTGGTGGAGCCTGGTAGGAGGGAATTGCAGTCATCCAGCCTGGAAGTGACAAAGGCATGGACTAGTTTTTCTGCATCTTTTTGAGACAGGATGTGTCTGATCTCAGCAATGTTTCACAAATGAAAGAAAGCAGTCCTAGAAATTTGCTGAATGTGGGCATGAAAGGACAGATCCTGATCAAAGAGAACTCCTAGGTTCCTTAGGGTGGTGCTGGGGGCCAAGGTGATACCTTCCAGGGTACCTGTCTCATTAGATAGGGTGTCTCGAAGATGTTTTGGGCCCAGGACAATGACTTCAGTTTTATTGGAGTTTAATAAAAGTTTAATAAAAGGAAATTAAGGGTCATCCAAGGGTTCTCCCCAAACTCTCAGGGTGGGTCTGACCACATCTGAGCAGGACACCATGAACAGGCTACATGAGGACATCTCAGTGTCAAATCTGTCATTTCCTGTTGCCAGTAGGTGGCGCTGTGGTCACTACTGACCTGTAGATGTGTTCAGACTGGGATGTCGATCAAACCTGGAAGTTTCAAACAGATCTGACAGGTGGAGAGGATTCAGAAGAGTTGAAGCTTCATTGTAGTTGGAGCCTGAAAATGAGGTGAGACTGAGGGCTCACAGGAGTTGCAGGTAGGTGCTGCCCCCTAGTGACCCAATGGAGAACAACATGTAATGACATGAACGTTCTCCATTTTTCCATTTCTTGAGGCCGTTACATAAAAATATGAAGTTGATCCAAGTCAGAAACCTTCAAACTGGATGTGAGTCCAGTTGTTTCAAGTAGAGTCAATGGTGACACCCCAGTAGTTTGTAGTCTGCTGGGTATCATAGAATGTTTGCTAGTGAATGAAACGTGGCAGCCCTGCACCAACTGCTCAGAGTTCATGTTGCCTGGGTGGACTGCATGTTTGTGTTCCGTCGTCTGTCTTGGAAGCCTCGTCTGGTTCTTCCTCCACAGAACTCTTTGCTCACAGGAAATTCCAGTCTGTTCATGACAGATGTGGTTTTCCAGGTCATGGAATGATTCACAGGGAATTGTTTTTGGGAGGCAGCGTCCTGGAGGGTTTGGTTTGCTCTCCGTTTGCTCAGTGATTAAATAGAAACCAACCTTTGACATGACAGTGCAGTGTGGCTGATGTTTGTGTCAGGTAAGTTGCATGGAACAAACAGCACTGCAAACTGGGTTTCAGCTGGAGGTTCAGAGGAAAGTAGAGAAGTCTTCCAGGAGCCTGGAGCTCTGTGGTGGGTTGGAGCTGAACTAGAGAGGATTGATGGTGGAGGACCAGGAACACGTCACTGGAACCAGAGCCACACTGCAAGCCAGTTTGCTCTCTTGCTTTCTTCCAAACGTTCAAATGTTCCATTAGAAGTGGAACCTTCCTGTCTCACTTTACTGAGTCCCAATGAGGGTGTGGCTAATCTGAACAGGTCAGACCAGCGTTGACTGCACACTCCAAACATCTTATTAGGAAGGGGTGGTGAACACAAACATGCTAACTTCCTTAGCGCGAGCCAGAGACCAGTCAGTTTACATTCCAGCCCTCATTTGGTCTCAAGCTTTTGGTTTGTGAGTGAAAGAAGAATGGAATCCAATGTTGTTGAGGAAGTCAAATCAGCTGAAACTCAAACATTTCTGTTTTAATGGAGAAACTCCTGGTAAAATCTTGTTTTACCATCAAAAATAATCTAAATGTTCTTTTCACCTTCAAACAAACTTTCCTTTCCCCGTGAACAATGAGCATAAATCAGCTGCAGCCATGTTTTAGGAATGTTCCTACTGTGTAGTGACCAGTGAGGAGAGGCTGTTACCATGGGGACAATGTTTACTTTGTCCTGTTACAAGGAGGAGGGATTTACCTGTGGCTGAGCATCGAAGGCAGCTTCAAGGAACCAGAAATGCCCTTATTTGGACATGACTTGGTTCAAGGATTCCCCTGAAATTCAAGGCCCTGAATGGGAAAGTTGTTACAAACCTGGTAACTTAAACAACAAACCAGTCAAACCACAGCTACCAGTTTAAACTTCAGACATGGAGGTTCATTTTCATGGTTGACTTCCAAAACTTGACTTCAGAATTCATTGAACTCAAACTTCCTCCGTGTGTGTGTGTGTGTGTGTGTGTGTGTGTGTGTGTGTGTTCGTGTGTGTGTGTGTGTGTGTGTGTGTGTTGTATTGGATTTGAAGGATGTCAAAGAATAGAAAACTGCCTCACCACCAGAGGGCAGTAGAACATCAACCATAGAGGCTCCCACTGAGGAATGAACACCACCACCAGCAGACGGCTCTCCCTCTCTGACAGCATTTAAAGCAGGTTTCCTGGAGTGACTGGTCTGATCAGTCACTCCAGCTTCCAGTAAACCATTCAGTTGAAAATACCAGCAAGTCCCATAAACCTCCTGAACATAGAGAGGGAAACATCCCTCAGAATAAGGACACACAATAAAAACCAAAGAAATGCTTGGGTCCAGTCCCCCCTGAATGAGGACACCTGAGCAGACCTGACTCAGGCTGACCAGGTTGTGTTTGTTCATGTTTAGTGTTGGTGAGTGTGTGTCCTTGTGTGTTTGTGAGTGTTCATATGTGTGGTGTGACTGAGCTTCATCCAGGAGTGTGGCTGAGAGGAGCAGAGAGAGCAGTGCTGTGTGACAGGAACTAAACTCCACGTTCCAGTACACAGAGCTTGATGGGCTCTGTTGGTCCTCTAGCAGTCAGACCTGGGTTCAACACTGCTGCAGTTCTACATCTGGACCACGTTTTGTTCAAGTCTAATTCATGTTTCCCCTTCACACAAAACTGGTCATGCATTTGTTTTAAATCAAAGAATTCTTGTACTTTATTCCATCAATGTGAACCCTTTGTTCATGGAAACTGTTTCATCTAGCAAATCTATAACCTGCACTTCTTCTGAAGATCTTGTGTCGCTCCATGTTGGAGTTCCAAAGTTGGAGGTAAGAGTGAGGGTGTGAGAGGAGGGCTGGACGGGTGAGGAGGGAGAGGTTGAAGTGGATAAAAGGCCAGGCTGCAGCACAGATCGAGGAGTTGTTGTTGCCCAGTTCTGATGGAGGAGTCAGAGTGAAAGGAGGGATAGGAACCTGAAGGAGTGAAAGGAGAGGTGTGTATGACTGAAGGGGAAACGCCTCCTGGCTCCTCCAGCTGTGATTGGTGGGAATGGTCAGTGGGCGTGACTAAGGTGTGTGTGGGTATTGTAGTACAGTTGACTAATAGCTTGGCAACCGGCCCAGAAGATACACAGACACAGAAAGTTAAAAATAGTCCCCCCGTGCTCACCTGGACTCCTGCACAGACGTTCATGTTTTTCCTCTTGTCTTTTATTCCAAGTGCCAATAGAAGAACAGGTTAAAGGTGCAACTTGTAAAATGAGTATCGTATCAACCGTCCTAATCGGGGTGAAGAACCCAGAGCTTTTAAAACAAAGGTTAGAAATTTCTGAGAAGTGGGAGAAGCGAACCAAAGGGACAACCCCAGCATGGCCCAAGGGTGGCACCTCTGATGTGTAAAGACTTCAGTCAGATAACAACATGAATAATATTGATGGCAGTTCAGGTCTGAATGGGGGAGCAGGAGGAAAACTGGGAGATGATGATGAGACCCTGGACAGAGACAAGCTGCAGCTCTCCAAAGACATCTCTCAGGGAATCCTGGAAGAACTCGATGTGACCTCACGAAGGTCTGGAAGTGTTGAAGCAGGGACAGGAACTCAACTGCTGCTGCTGGGATCCATCTGATCTGGAGCCATCATAGAGGCAGGCAGCACCATCTAGTGGAGAGATGGGACAACTGCCTGTAACTGTTTTCTGCCTGTGGCCTGACTGGTTTTCATGTTGTTCTTGTTGACTTGTAGTTATGAGTAAGCGACGCCAGATCAAATGCACATAAACACCTGGACTGAGGAGGGAGAAGGAGCAGCGTCTCTCTGATCGAGGTATGAAGTCCATGATTGATGGACATGTCTGTCCATGTCGGTCACCTGTTTGTCTTGAACCGCTAACTGAATTAAAGGAGGGGGAAGAAGGAGGGAAGAAAAGAACCATTGAACAAGTGTGCAGGTTGAGTTCAGGTGAGTTCAGCAGGTGAGCAACAGACCAACAGGATCCCTCTGACTGAGTCGTCTCCCTGCTTGAGTGTCCAGCTGAACCGTCTCCATCAGGACGTGTGAAGGTGGGATTCTAGCTGGTTCACAACGAGCGTCAGCGGGAACGTTCACAGCAAACCAGCAGCGCTTGGTTTCTCATGTTGCGTCATCAGGGAAGAATGCAGGGAGAGTCTGAACGGGTCCAACCGGATCTTAACATGCCAGACTTCACACTGGAGTTGAGGGACAGCCGCTGTGTGTCATCCAGACATGAAAGAGGGTCCTGACCACAGCATCATTCAGTGTTGCTGTTTGAGGTCCTGGAGGAGGAGCAGCTGCTAGAAAAGCCTGAGTTTATGATTCTGAGCTGTTGGAGGAGTGAAGCTGAGACTCAAACCTGGAATCTGATCCGAACCATCAGAGTTTCCTGATGCTTTGATCAACATTCCGAGTAGGAATGTTGGACTGAGATCTTTCCAAAGTCAGAGCTGCTGGTTCCTTCACCTGCACTCGCTGCTTCATGGAGATTCTGTTCTCCATCAGAAGGTGATGACACCAACAGTCTGATAGTCAGGTTGTCATGGTGATACGTTTGTGACTCTGGTCCCAGGTTGGGACCAGATTCACAAACTGTTCTGTGAAACACAGAGAAACACAGCAACAATGAAGACACACAGCAGCCCGTTCATCGTCCAGATCATGGACATAGTAAAGAGTAGACCCCGCATGGGCCGCTACCACGAATGGGCGCTGTCGAGAAATGCGGCCGCCATCTTGGTCCGGTCGCCCGCCTCACTCGGCACCGCTGTTTAACCGGCGCAATGAAGTCTCAGCGCATTAAATGAATCATAGTTCGCTCAATACTACGCTATTTTTTCCTCTACAAAAGTCATTCAAAGATTCATGATGGAGGCCATAACTTTTTGGCGTTTTCAAACACTCATAATGAATCAAATAATATTTTAGAAGATGCCGGCAGTGGCTGTAGATGCCATAGTAACATAATTAATCAAGGATAACTAGGTTAGAGCTGGTTCCTGCTACGTCTCAGTAATTATTAAAAACTGGCCATTTTAATTGGCTAATTTAATATGTATTTATTTGATTATATTTGATTTTGTTTAATTTTATAGATCTATCTGTATACACACACTAATAATGTCATAAGAAGCAGATTGTCGACTTTAATAATTGGAAAATTGAAGAAATACCCACAAATATAGAGCCTACATATCCAAATATTGCACAATTTCAAGTTAAACCTAAGAACATCCATCCATCGTCATCTTCCGCTTATTCCTTACTAGTCAGGGTCGTGGGGGGGTGGAGCCTATCCCAGCATCTATGGGCGAGAGGCGGGGTTCACCCTAGACAGGTCGCCAGTCCATCACAGGGCCAACATACAGAGACGGACAACCATTCACACTCACATTCATACCTACGGTCAATTTAGAGTATCAATCAGCCTAGTCCCCAAATTGCATGTCGTTGGAAGGTGGGAGGAAGCCAGAGTACCCAGAGAGAACCCACACAGGAACAGGGAGAACATGGAGACTCACACAGAAAGACCCCACGCTCGAGCCGGGACTCCAACCCGGAACCTTCTTGCTGTGAGGCCACAGTGCTAACCACTGCACCACTGTGCAGACCCCCAAGAACATATGAGATAATATTCAATTTGTTGTCATAGTACAATGAATACTATTAGTATTAATAGTATACTATAAATAGTACTATAAACTGTGAGCAAACACGTACTGTAATGCTTAAAGTACTATTTTTGTGGCTGCCGGGTCATCCTGAGGAGTCTCAGATCTGCTGGAGGCAAGACAGAAAGACAGGGATGGATGGATGGATAGATAGATAGATAGATAGATAGATAGATAGATAGATAGATAGATAGATAGATAGATACAAAAAAATCTTAAAAAAGAGCTCACTTTCCTCCTTTTTCTATTTTATTCCTTCAAGTTTCTTCTCTCCTCTCCCAAACAAAGTTTTCCAATCGAATGCTAATCTGTTGCTAACACCAAAGTTGCTATAATTGTGAGTAAGTCAGCTGTCTTCAAGTGACTCTACCATCAGGTAGAATGTTGAGGAAACGTTTAATCCTACTTGTGAAAAGTTAACCCTTGAGCCCTGCTTGCTACCGTCCGCACACTGGCACAGGAATACGGCGCACAGTGCTCCAGCATCGCTGAATCACCATACGAATGACTGGAGCGTATGGGAGCTTGACCGGACCAAGATGGCGGCCGTATTTCTCGCTGCGCAGCAGTCCGAGCGGTGTCTACTCTTTATTATGTTCATGGTCCAGATCGTGTCTGAGGCATACCACCCAGGCGCATCTGCTCCTGTGACGAAGGTTCCACCCTGATGCGGCACATTTTCACCATGTTTCAATGTCAAAACTGACATAAAATTTAACATGACAACGATGTCGTTCAACTCTATTAAGGTGGTATTAAACCCTGGCAACAAAGAAAAAATTTTTTTAATTAAATGAATATCTAAACAGGCTGCACGGTGGTGCAGTGGTCAGCACTGTGGCCTCACAGCAAGAAGGTTCCGGGTTCGAGTCCTGGCTCCAGCACAGGATCTTTCTGTGTGGAGTCTCCATGTTCTCCCTGTTCCTGTGTGGGTTCTCTCTGGTACTCCAGCTTCCTCCACAGTCCAAAGACATCAAGAGAGGACGAGGCTGATTGATACTCTAAATTGACTGTAGGTGTGACTGTGAGAGTGAATGGTTGTTTGTCTCTGTATGTTGGCCCTGTGATGGACTGGCGACCTGTCCAGGGTGAACCCCACCTCTCACCTGTAGATGCTGGGATAGGCTCCACCCCCCCACCCCGTGACCCTGACTAGTAAGGAATAAGCGGCAGACGACGATGGAATATCTCAACACAAAAATGGTCGCACTATTTTTGGGCATGTCACACGTTCATTTGTCAGACTTTGATGTTGGATCTGATAGCAGCTCTTTCAGTTCAGAGCAGCTCAACCAGAAAAAGTTCAACTGTCCTGCTGGAGTCCAGAGGTTCAGGTCTTCTTGCTGCTATCAGATGACTTCCGTCCTCCAGACAGAGAAGAATGAATGTCTCTCCACCATGTTTCTGAAGAGGAGAAGGATTTGAACTTGGAGGAGTCACAAGTTTGGGTCCTGAGATGTGAAGCTTGTTGATAAATGAAGGTGTTGTTGTGTTTGTGTGAAGGTTTGAACTCTGATATGAATCAGAGTGAGGACCTAGAGGAGGGAGCCCCTCCCCAGAAAACCAGGCTGGACTCTACTGGTCCTGGAGCTGGAGCTGGAGCTGGACCTGGACCTGGAGCTGGACCTGGACCCAGCTGTGTGTCCTTCAGAAGCAACAACTCTATGGCTCAGCCGATTTATTTCAAAGATGGTCAACAGTCTTCTGGTCAGAGGTGAGCTCTGAGGACTGAAACTCATTTTTCTCAGGCATTTTTTTTATCGTCATCATTAAAACGTTTGACCTTCAACATTTTCCTGTTTTCCTGGATGATTTTTCCTGATCGTCAGCATTGATCAGTGTTGTTTCCATCAGGTTCTCTCAGAGGACACCAGACCCCCCCGAACCCAGTTGTGTGTCCATGAAGAGTGATCGGTCTATGGGTCTTCCTCTCAAGTTCAAAGGTGGACTGGAGTCTGATCCCAGGTGAGAATGTAAACTGTCTGTTCTGATACGATCTCTTCCACTCAAGAGCAGGGGGCTGTGGGCAGGTCTGGGACCAGCCACTGACCCCCCACCTCTGCTGAGTCCAGGTCCCTGCTACCATGAAGGTCCCTGGTGTTCCTTTACTATTTGTTCTTTGACTTCATCTTGTCTTCACAGACTTGATCAGCAGAACCCAGATGGTCTCGGTGGTGAGTCCATCCAGCAACACCCAGCACACCTGGACTCCATCTTTATGGTCCGTGAGGGTTCAGTCACTCACTGGAGACCAGCAGGTTTTCAGTCACATGACCTGTTGTTGCCTCCACTCATTTCACTCTGACATTTATTCTGTTCCAGCTGCTGGAGGAGAAGGTTGTTGACTTTGTGAAGAAGGAGCTGAAGAGAGTCCAGAGGGTTCTGAGTCCAGATGAACCAGAGGAGTGGTTGGATGATGAGGAGGAGCAGAGGAGGAGCAGAGAGGCGTTCATGAAGATCACACTGGACTTCCTCAAGAGA
The DNA here is from genome assembly GCF_037954235.1 of Aulostomus chinensis. Classification (NCBI taxonomy): domain Eukaryota; kingdom Metazoa; phylum Chordata; class Actinopteri; order Syngnathiformes; family Aulostomidae; genus Aulostomus; species Aulostomus chinensis. Next base: position 32,400,476 of record NC_141320.1, on the reverse strand, counting down.
ATGAATCAGGAGCAGCTGGCTGACCGTCTGCTCAGCAGTAAGATGATTTGAACAGCTTTAAAGCTGGAGTGCATCATGTTTTGATCCAAATGAAGGTTCCTCACATTCAAGCCCTCGTCAAACCAGTTCCAGCTTCCTTCCTGCAGCACCCAGATATATCAGGACCAGAAGGAGTCCCAGTGTTCACCCTTGACTCCATTTGTTCTTTGTTCATTCAGGAGGAACTGCTGCAGCCTGCCGACGTCAACTGAAGTCCAACCTGCAGAAGAAGTTTGAGTGTGTGTTTGAGGGGGTCGCTAAAGCAGGAAACCCAAGCCTTCTGAATCAGATCTACACAGAGCTCCACATCACCGAGGGAGGGGCTGCAGAGGTCAATGAGGAACACGAGGTGAGACAGATTGAAGCAGCATCCAGGAAACCAGCCGCACCAGAAACAACCATCAGACTAGAAGACCTCTTTAGAGCCTCAGCTGGAAGAGAGACAGCAGTCAGGACCGTGCTGACAAAGGGAGTGGCTGGCATTGGGAAGACGGTCCTAACACACAAGTTGACTCTGGACTGGGCTGAAGGCAGAACCAACCGGCACATAGACTTCATGTTCCCGTTCACCTTCAGAGAGCTGAATGTGCTGAAGCAGAGGAACTTGAGCTTGGTGGAACTTGTTCATTTCTTCTTCCCTGAAATCAAAGAAGCAGGAATCAGCAGGTTGGAAGAGTTCCAGGTTGCGTTGATCTTTGACGGTCTGGACGAATGTCGACTCCCTCTGGACTTCCATAACAACCGGACCCTGACCGATGCTACCGAGTCCACCTCAGTGGACGTGCTGCTGACAAACCTCATCAGAGGGACGCTGCTTCCCTCCGCTCACCTCTTGATGACCACACGACCTGCAGCAGCCAATCAGATCCCTGCTGAGTGTGTTGACATGGTGACGGAGGTCAGAGGGTTCACTGACCCCCAGAAGGAGGAATACTTCAGGAAGAGATTCAGAGATGAGGAGCAGGCTGAGACCATGGTCTCCCACATCAAGAGGTCCCGAAGCCTCCACATCATGTGTCACATCCCCGTCTTCTGCTGGATCACTGCAACCGTCCTGGAGGACCTGTTGACCACCAGACAGAGAGGAGAGCTGCCCAAGACCCTGACTGAGATGTACATCCACTTCCTGGTGGTTCAGGCCAAAGTCAAGAAGGTCAAATATGATGGAGGAGCTGAGACGGATCCACACTGGACTCCAGAGAGCAAGAGGATGATGAAGGCTCTGGGAAAACTGGCTTTTGATCAGCTGCAGAGAGGCAACCTGATCTTCTATGAATGTGACCTGACAGGGTGTGGCATCGACATCAGAGCAGCCTCTGTGTACTCAGGAGTGTTCACTCAGATCTTCAGAGAGGAGAGAGGACTGTACCAGGACCGGGTGTTCTGCTTCGTTCATCTGAGTGTTCAGGAGTTTCTGGCTGCTCTTCATGTCCATCTGACCTTCATCAACTCTGGAGTCAATCTGCTGACAGAGAAACAAACATCCCGGAGGTCACGGGTCTTCAGAAGTGAACCTGAACTAAAACACCTGCACCAGAGAACTGTGGACCAGGCCTTGAAGAGTCCCACTGGACACCTGGACTTGTTCCTCCGCTTCCTCCTGGGTCTCTCACTGCAGACCAATCAGACTCTCCTGCAAGGTTTGGTGTCACAGACAGAAAGAAGCTCAGAGACCAAACAGGAAATAGTTAAGTTCATCAAGACGAAGATGAATGAGGATCTGTCTCCAGAGAGAAGCATCAACCTGATCCACTGTCTGAACGAACTGAACGATGGTTCTCTGGTGGAGGAGATCCAGCGTCTGCTGGGATCAGGACCTCTGTCTTCAGCTAAACTGTCTCCAGCTCAGTGGTCGGCTCTGGTCTTCATCTTACTGTCCTCAGAAGATCTGGACGTGTTTGACCTGAGGAAATATTCAGCTTCAGAGGAGGCTCTTCTGAGGCTGCTGCCAGTGGTCGAAGCTTCAACTGCAGCTCGGTAGGTGGATGAAGTCCTGGATGTGTGAGGAGACTTTTACCAGTTGAACTTCATACGTGAGGAACACCTCTGGTTCTCATCCTCCACCCTCTCATGGTCTGAGTCTCTGTGGGAAGTTGGAGCAGGATAGAACAGGAATGAACAGAGACCAGAATGTGGTGGAACAGGGAGGACATTTGGCCGATGTCCCGTCCAAAGAGTTTGGTCAGAATGATGAGAGCAGAACATCCTGAGCTGGACTACTAGATATTTCTTCTAGTTTAACAAGCTCTCCTCCACATGAAGGGAAGGCATTCATGAGGGCTGAAGTTCAATCATGATGTCCATGTTCTGTTTCTCCAACAACTGATCAGAAGAGTCTTTTTGTTCTGATCTCATCAGATGTTCTTCTGGTTTTACTTTGTTCTTCTCCTCCTTTTCCTCTGGTGGATGCTTGATAAATTCCCTCCAGAGCCCATTTTTCTTCTTAAAGTCTTTCTCCAAACCCTTTGTTCACCTTGGTTCCCTCCTCTTTAGGAACTTGTCTCAACTCCTTCAACAGACAACGTCGGTCAAAAAGAGTCCAAAATGGCTGTCAAACCTCATCCTAGGATTCCCTGCTGTCCTCTCCAGAAACTTCCTGTCAATCAGGACTCTCAGGTTCTGCTCTGAGCCTTCATTGCCTCTGGTGATTTGTTCCCTCCAAACTGTTCCTCTGCCTGTTTGTTCTGAGTTTGAAGTTCTTCTTCATCTCTGCCACTGTAAACAGGCAAATGGTGGCTCCCACCAGCCACTAACAGTTGACTTTCCTCTGTCCATCAATCACATTGATAGAAAGATTGTCAATCAGTGCTGCTCTGCTCTCTCAGGTTCTCTTAGGTTCTACAACGACTGGATAGAAACTCCACTAAACATGAAGGAACAAATTCTGCAGTTTTGAATGATCAACAGATTTCACCAAATCCAACAAACCAAACTCTCACTTTATCCTGATGCTCTTCACGTCATCCTGGAAGTGGATGAAACTGATCGATGCGTGACCCGGCGCTCTAGAAACACAACTAACTAATATGGTTCTGCATCTGTCAGCCTCAATTTCAGAGGTCACACATCCATCAGCTTCTCAGTAACCATGGTGATCTGATCAAGAACCTGGCATTGGAGAGCAACAGCCCCCTCTCTCTCTGACCCTGGTTGGACTAAACCTTTCAGAGCCTCTCCTCCATGCTGCAGCACATTATTATCATTCAGCCAAGGCTCCAAAGTTGCTGCTCACTAAATCTCTGCTGAAACTGATGACGCTCTCTTTGGTTGAGGAGAAGTTGCTGCAGAGCCTCCTGCTGGTGAAGTGAAGGACTGAAAACTGCTCCATTTGACTCCAGAACTGAACTCCTCTTCAGAATAACAGTCACAGTTCAAGCTGATGTTCTGGTGGAAGTGGATCTCTGATCAGTGACCGTTTCTAACTCCTAAATTGTTGGATCTTGACATCAGAAGACTTCCAAAGTGTGGATTCACTCATTTTCTTCCAGTTTTCCCAGATTTATCTCTCCCAAACTGAGGTTGCTGATATTTCACAGCACAACTCCATTGACAGTGGGACATCTCCTCACTCCTCCTCCTCTCCTCCTCAACATTCAACATTGTCATGAATGTTGATCAAGATCTTCCAGGTCTCTGACCACTGTCACTTTTACCTGCTCAGGTGAGCGTTCAGTCTGATCAGGACTCTCCAGCTCCTCTCCACCAGTCCTGAATTCTCTTCCTCTTTGTCAGGATTCTGTCTCAGTCTCAGTTTGTCTTTGTGAGAGGCTCTTCTGCATGGACACCTGGACTCTTTGCTCCTCAGCTTCATGTTTTCTGCTCACAAATGGAGCGATGATGCTGAGCCTGTTGTTGTGTCTCTGGTTTGGTGGACGAGCAGCGATCTGATCCCTGTTCATAGGAACCTCTCTGTTGTTGAAGAACTCCCTGACTCGCTGCTCAAGTGACTGCAGTTCACCTCTGGGTGCGTCCTCACCCTGCTGGTCAGCAGCTGTGAGGCAGCGGAGGTGTGGTGGCTGGTCTCAGGTCCAGACATCACCAAGTCCTCGTCCTTGTTTGTTGCTCCAAATCTTCCCCTCTCTTTTCAGTCTCTTCTCTTCTCTGGTCTTCTTCTTTGATGGCAGCCTTCAGGTGCTGCTCTTCATCAGTCTAATCTAGTTGGTCCCTCTGTTGCTGGCAACCTGACGTCGATCCTCTGACTTGAAGTTCAGAGACTTTTGAACTTCCTCCTCGTCTTCTGCTGGTTTATTAGCAGTGTTTTCTTTGGTTCATTCTGAATGGACTTGGAGAGAAAAAAGAAAACAACTTTCCTGAGAGACTCCAGCTCATCCAATATGGCCGCTGTGACATCACATTGTAGCACACGTCATCAAAAGAGACCAAAAATAGTAGAAATCAATCAGACAAGTTTTTTTTTTTAACCTGTCCTGTTCAGCAGCAGCATCCATGTTCCTGGTGCTTTGTTGGACTGAAGCAGTTCTACTCTGCTAAGGAGGAACCTGATAAACTCCTCCTATCAGCATCTGTGTTGAACTTTATTAGGAATGGTGTTGGTTCATTGATGAAGCTACCAGACTGAGGCTCAGGAGAGGACAGGAAGAGAGAGCAGGGACAGGACAGGGGAAGACAAGTGGGGGGGGGGACAAAAACAACAACAGCAATAGCAGAAATAAAACAAAAACCAAACAAACAAACAAAGAAAAAGTAACAACAACAACAGAGAGGAGAAAAGAAAAAAAAAGGAAAAAACATTGGTTGCAGAATTTCCAGTGCAGGTTTACCATTTGGTTTAATATAATTTTTAGATAAATGTCTGAGTGTGTGATTATGGGTCAGTTGTGCACGGCATGCGTTTATGTGTGTATACGTGTGTGTATGTGTGTGTGTGTGCAACAGTTTGTCTTGGATGCTGTGCGTAGCTGGCTGTAGCTGATGTGGGGGGCCAGGACATCGCACCCCCAGTCCAGGATAGCAGGCAGGTCAGGAACAAGCCACCAGAGCACCCAGAAACCCCCAGGACACAGGGAGCCCCAGGCCACCCCTCCCCCAGGAAACAGCCACAGGCCAAACCCATGCCAGGACCCGTAGGAAAGCATAGGAGCAGCAAACCCCACCCAGAAGCAACCCACAGAGAGAAGGGGCAGGGATGACCCCGGTCCCACCGGGCACCCCCCCCCCCCCCACAGCATGAGTGGAGCCCAGGGGCACAGGGCCCCTCTGGCCCGAGACCCAACCAGAGCCCCCCAAGAGGTCCGCCAGCGGCGAGGCCGACACCCACCCACACCCCACACCCAGGTGGGGCAACCACAGCCCACCACAACGACCAGGCCCACCGCCCCGAATGGAGCTACCCCCCCCAACCCCGATCCCCATCCCCTCCACCCATCCCCTGTTCTCCCCCTCCCCACAGAGCAGGCGGGCTTCAGGCTGGCTGGCACCACCAGCCAGCCAGCCAGGAACCCCCCTCTCTCCTGAGAGGCCCAGCCCACCCGCCAGGGTGAGCCGAAGGCACGCACGCCCAGGACCGCCACCCCCGAACAAAACAATCATACTCTCATCTTCCTCCATACAGGGGCTGAGCACTCCATAGATGCTGATACGGTCCAGGGCACCTCAGACTTAGTGAAACCGCCAGCGAGCGATCCACCACACAACAGCAGGGCCCGTGACCAACCCCAGCCCAACCACCATGCTGGGAAGAGGACCAGCCTCCCCCACAAAGAGCCCCGGCCAGGCCCCCAGGCCTGCAATCGTGCAGTTAGCAAAGGAGGCAGCACTGGACCCACTCCCTGCCCCAGCTGCCCCCCCATCCCAACATGGTGCAGGGTGCGTGTTGTGCATAGGAATGTAGATGTGATGATGTGGATGACTAGAATGTGGTTAAAATTGGCGGAGGCACCCAGGGCATGGGAGCCCCGCCGGTTGCAGACAGCAGAGTCTCCCAGTACATCCTCATGCACTCCCCCAAGCCCTAAATGTCTACGATGTGATTAAAATTGGGGGGTCCAGCCCCTCAAGGCCTAGTGACACATAAGATGTGATGTGATGGGACAGAGAGGCAATGAGAGGGGCTGAGGAATGGGCCAGACCTGCAGGGGGCCAACTTCCAGACTGGTCCCGCTGACCACCCCCTCACCACTGCAACCAGCCGACAGGGAGTCTAGCCTCCCTGGTCCAGGGGTCAGATTGGAGCACCAAGGGGCACTGTCCGGAGATCCGGGCAGAGGGTCCACCACCGCGCAGTGCGAGGGCAGACTCCAGCTCCAGCTGTGACATCACATTGTAGCACACGTCACGCCAGTTGAGGCTTCCTGTTCTTGTAAAGCTGGAAACTCCCTCAGAATCAGACCAGTGGGTTCAAACTAGTTCACATTGTTAAAGTGATGCTTCACCTAAAAAGTGGATTCTGCTGGTCAAGAACTCACCAACAGGAGTCGTGAGCTCTCAGAGAGGTTCTCCTCCTGCATGACTTGTGTGGGACTGCAGAATGCAGGAGGATCCGGCCACGTCTCTTTAGCTTGAAGCTACTTTACTTTATTTATATCCATATGGCACTTTTCAGACAGAAACTGCAACACAAAGTGCTTCACAGAAATAAAAGAAAAACATTAAATACAATATAAAGCCACCGAGACCGCCCGACCCGGACAGACGGGTACACTCCACATATAATGCAGAGCCCCCCAGCTCTCTGGGCCTGGACGATCCCAAGCATGACGCCCCTGTGGGCGGACCAGACACACCTCCCAGTGTGGAGGGCCCCCACCAGGAAACACTGGAGCTAAAAACTAAAAGACTAAAAGAAGGTAGAATAGGAAAGAACAGAAATTACAATGATATTAAAGTATCAGAATGACATAAAAT